>NC_054410.1:860000-970000 GCF_017976425.1 Toxotes jaculatrix | reverse complement strand
AGGATGACGAGAACAAACTTTGATTTGAACTAAGATTTAACTGTTGTCACCTGTTCTGGGAGTGATCACCCTCTAAAGGCTGATCTGGAATGTTCCAGCACAGGGGCCTGTTTCAAACCTTCAGCAGAAACAGGTCGTCACCTTTTGAGTTGTTCTGTCCCACTGGTCAATCAGTGGCTTATTTCCACATCAGCGTGACCCTTCGTCTGGAGGGGTGTGAGAGTCCACCTGACGAATCCGAGACCGGTTTCTCTCTGCAGCGTTCTGAGAGCAGAGAGAGTGAAGCAGGACAGTAACCAGATAAACAATGAGCTGAAAGTCACTGTGAAGCTAAATGAAGCTGAGAGGAGCTGCAGAACTGATTATTCATCCACAAATACTTCAACATTAAACTGTTTCACCATGGTGAAAATTCATTTCTGACCTTGAAAATATTTTTTTGAACCAAAAGGTCTTGAGCCAGGACCCTCTGACGAGCTCACACAGCGTTTAGATGCACGTTACAGGCTTCGTCAGCGAATAGTCTGCCCAGTGGTCGTGGGGACGGCTGAGTTATCATCACATGGCCGAAGTGTGACTGCAGATGTAGGGAGACCTGGTGTTGTGGGGTTTATTGTATTTCATCTCTGGAGTCCAGGCTTGATATCAGTCAGAGACACAGCGGCCGACGCTGTCAGTGGTATTCAGTATGAGCATGAGCAGATGCAGTGTGTGTGTGTGTGTGTGTCTGTAGAACATTTTGGAACGTACTGAAAAGCAAAATGTTCTAAGAGAACGACACAGCTACGTACGTGTTAGTGTGTTAGACGTAGAGAGGAATATTCAATAACATGTATGGATAATGTGCAGTGGCCTGTGGCGGTCATGCTGTTTATAGTGACGCTCGCTGTTCAACTCTGTGACCTGCTGGACTCTCATGTGGCCCCAGCATCTAAAACTCGTGCAAAAGGAAAGAAGTTATTTTAAATTCACTTCAGTTTGGTGTCTGTGGGACTTCAACTCAGAGCATGAAAGGGTGAACAGAAGACAATGACCTGACAATGACCTGATTCGACACAGGTGTGCAGCAGACCACGCCCACAGGGGGAGCACACACTCAAATAGTCACAAAGGGCAAGAACTTTAACAGAGAACTGAAATACAACAAGATCCAAACATTAAGAGGTTAAAAGTGAAATTATCATTGAGACCATGTGGGGACCTCACCTGGGGAGAGATATTTTGGAATATCACCTGTGAAATGAAGGTGTGTGTCGGCCATGCTCCAAATGCCTTTGACTTACATTTGTATAGATGCAGCTTATAAACCGGCCTACAGAACACATGTTGATGGATGGTTTTTTATTAGACTGAGCACAATGTCCCCCTCTGCATTTGTCTTGTTAGCGTTGACTCTTTTCATGCTCTGATGAAGGCACCGTGGCCCAGACCCGTCAGCATCATTATATCCTAATGAAACCTGAAGTTCTACAGACATTTTTGCTTTGATCTCCGTTCTGCACTTTTGAACTTGAACTGCTTTTTCAGCAGAAACAAATACCCAGTTTACACTTGGCCTCTTCTCATCTTGGCTGGATCGCACAGCTCTCTGATATGAAAAATGCTACATGTTATGCATTCTGGTATTTTCAGCTTTTACCAAACAGCTTCAGGTGCATTATCACCTCTCTCTGGACTGGAGCAGAGTCAACCCTGGTTTGAATGTGGCCCAGGAAAAACCGAGGCAGACTGCCATCAGATTTGTGATCTGGCGAGCAGAGATGCATGAATGTGGCCGAGTGTAGACAAAGTATATTAAGGTGACGGCAATGTGCCTTCCTGTGGTGCTGGTAATCAAAGCTAAGCAGATAGAAGCAGCCTCCGTCGGGCCCTCCGGGTGTCTGCTGGAAAGACAAAGAGGCTGATGGCACTTTGGCATCCGATAAAAGCACATTTATGCCCTTCAACAGGGAGTCACTGTGGGTACCTGTGTCTGAGAGCGCCAACACAGTCACTGTCAAGCTGTTTAGAGTAGTTCAGTCTGCAGCCCACAACAACTCAGCTCAGGTTATATCCGCCATCGGTGCAGCCACGTGCTGAGTTAGTGCCACAAAAAAGAAAAACATCACTTTTTCATCTTTCTGCCTTTTTTTCCCGCTGCATCTGTGAAGCTGTGTCAGTGTTTCCAGATACAAGTCAGGTTTAATTCTCTCTGACCACAGCTCAGAGTCGGAGGTCTAGTAAGGAAACACTACAGAAGCCACTCAGAGGTGATTCATTACGACTGGAAAACACCTGGTATTAAAGCTCGAGGGGAGAACTCACAGAGCAGCTCTTCCCTCTCGAACTCTAATACCAGTCACCATTAAATTTCAGTGATAGAAGATAAATCCTCATAGTCCTGAACCAGGTGAAGAAGTGAAGAGAAAACAGGATCATATGACTCTGTCTCCCAGTATTTGTTCAGAGCCGAGCAGCTGTGTACTGTCCAAGATGAAGATGTGAGACTTCAAACATGATGAATTATGACCATTTAACCAACATCATATAAAAGCACGTAGGACTTTCTGCAGATCAGGTCGAGTCAGTCGAGTAAGAGAACGACAAACCAAAGCTCATGACAATCACACCCAGGTTTGTGGCTGCAGGTTTGACGTGTGGAGACCAGATGTCTCAGATTTGACTGGGTACTCATGTTTCCTGTGGGGAGGCTCTGCTCTAAAGACTAAAACGTACATGCACAGATTACAGGCTCATAGCAGGCGGAGATGGGCAGATCTCTGAGTTTATGATGTAGATACATCAGTTACTGTTGACAGGAGATCTGAGGCGCAGCTGCAAAGCTTTTACCTCAGGACACACAGACAGACACATGAACGCCTTTCTCTGATGGCTTGCAGTGTGTTTAGCAGCATGTCCCTCCATGAGTGGAGCACACTGTGTTTGCGATCTGTTCCAGTGTTAGTCAGGGCGGTGAGTCACTCTGAGGCTGCTTCTCTTCTCGTTGGAAACGAGCTGAATTCTGCCTCTGTTCGCTCGCTCTGCAGGGGTTTCTCTGTTTTCTGGCTTTTGCTTTATGAACTGAACTGAACTGAAAAGCTGTTGCTAAGCGCTCGCAATTAAAATACACAGAGACGCACACACACACACAGTGTCAGTGTCCTTATGAATGTGATAGATGTCCTCTTTCTCACACAGACAAGCAGAGAAAAATCAGTGTGGAGTTTGTGAATGTGATTCCTCTCATCTCCACAAACCCACCATGTTTTTCCTGCCTGTAACACCCTCAGTACGCCCAGGAGGATAAATATCCATTGATTTATTTGTTTTATAATCACTCGTGGTTCTGCTGGACGCCCTGATGGGATTGTGACATGTTCAGAATGGCACAGAGAAGGGATCAGAATAGGATTAGTCATGAGACTGAAATGGGATCGGAACTGGATCAAGATCAAGATTGGAATTGGGACAGAATGGGATGGGTTCAGGAATGAGATCGGGATTCAACTGGGATTAGATCAGGATTTAATTGTGAAGAGATCGTGATTGGACTGGAATGGGATCTGGACAGGATCAGAGCAAGATAAGGACAGGATTGGGATGGCACTGGGATGGGCTCTAGATGGGACTGGGATTGGACTGAGAGGAAACTGGGAGAGGATTGTGTTGAGACTCAGATGGATGTGAGGTACAGTTTGGACTTCATTGGGACTGGGACAGGGATCAGGACGAGACTGGATTGGGATGGTGTCAGAATGTGACTGGAACCGGGTAAGATGGGATCAGACTGGGACTGGGACAGGGATCAGGATGGGATGAAGACAGGACTGGAACAGGATTAGAAACTACAATTTCCACCACACACACACACACCCACACACACACCCACACACACACACACACACACACACACACACACACAGTGTGACGTGTCCATTATCTCTGCTCTGATCCACTAATCGTCTCATTTCAGGTGAAAATCATCTCATTTCCCCACAGTGAGATTGTTACACCTGAACGTGACACACACACACCTGAAACCTGAGAGCCAGCATGCTAACGGCTTGACACTGTGTGACACACACACACACACACACACACTCTCTCTCTCTCTCTCTCTCACACACACACAGGTTGTTGATGAAAGTGTTTGTTTGCAGGTTGTTTTATATTCTATAGAGGAATATAAAGTACAGCAGGTCACCTCGACACCTGTTCACACACCAAACCCGTGTGACATCGCTCGCAACATGCAACGCTTAACACTTCAAATAGCACCAAATGAACTGATTAACAAGATGAGGTGTGTGTGTGTGTGTGTGTGTGTACATGTGTGAAAACAGGTTCTTCTGAAATAGCTTCTTTACAAATGTTCCTCAGTGTTTTCAGAACTCAACCAAACTTTTCTCTGAAAGGATCAAAGTTTCTCTTCCCTCCGAATGTGTGACGGACAGATCTGAGGCCCAATCAGAGCTGAAGGTTCAGGCTCTCTGCAGCTGTTATTTCAGTGTGAGATACTGATTTCTTTCATTTAGGTAAATGTAGTGTAACAAACTAAAATCAGCCTCAGAGCTCTGAGCTAAAGGAACGATGAATGACCACAACACTGTCAGAGACTCTGAGCTTCACTGAGCATCCCTGTTTTCTTACCACGTCTGACTCTAACTCACACACACACACACACACACACACACACACACACACACACACACACACACACACACACACACACACACACACACACACACACACACACACACACACACACACACACACACACACACACACACACACACACACACCTATGCCACTCTAACAGTAATAATAAAGCCGTGTGTGCCGTGTTTCTGTCGGTAGCGGTTTCTCCTTGTTGCCTGGCAACTGATGATGATTGCGCCTGTGAAGTGTCCTTCTGAGGGCCATTATGAGACACACACACACTGAATGAAGCAGAAGAGGAGAGTGTGTGTGTGTGTGTGTGTTCTCTCTTCGTCTCATTGTTCTCTCTCTTTCATCTTCACTTTTTTCATCCATTCATGTCTCTTTATTCATCTTTCTGTTCTGCTCATCTTCTTCTCTGTCTGTTATTGCTTTCCTTTCTTAAAATAATAATTCTGCTGTTGTTTAAAATTCAGTCAGAGAAGTCAGGTTCACATCTCTTCATTTGAATCATGATTAGACAAACATAATCAGAGATTAGTTTGGAATAGCGTTAGTGTTTTTACGTAGTTTACATCCTAACTGTTAAGAGTCGACCAAACAATGGATTCATTCACAGTCCACAGGACACGAAACTAATGAGAAATAAAATCAGCTGACATAATGTCACATCAAAGCCGTGAGTTTCCCATGAGACTAAAATGAAGGTCAAGACAAAAACAAGAAACAGTCCGTCACGGAGGAGGTGACGATGTGAGCGAGTGTTCCAGTCTGATGGTTCTTTACATTTAACTATGATTAGTTTAAGTTATAAGCTCAATGATGCAGGTTACAGGTGCAAATAAACACAAAGGACAATGTGTCACAAATAAGTAAATGAATAAACGAGTGGAACAACAAAGATAAACAGAACAGTTCCACAGTGACAACAGCAATCAGTCGGCTCTTCATCTCTTTTCATCTCTGTTTCTGTAACGTGTGTGTGTGTGTGTGTGAATATTCATCAGGTCTCCTTTCATCAGAGCCTTTTGTCAGGTAACATCTCTCTCTGTTGTGTGTTAGTGTCTCAGGTTCGTACTTTAACACAAACACTGAGTTGTGCTCTTACACACATTAAAACGGACACAGATACAATGTGACCACAAAAAAACTGAAAGTAATGATCACACACACACACACACACACACACACACACACCTTTATAAATGGCATCATACAACATGTCCTGTTGTCATGGTGATAGCCCTCTCTCATACCCATTAGGTGTTCTAAGCAAAGACCAGAATGTCATGTGAAAACCTCACAACTCCAGTTTGGATGATTTTGGTGTTTGAGCTGCAGTGAAAAGCTTCAGATTAAAAAACACGTGGTGGTCGAACTGAAATAAGTTTTACCTCCGTCTAAACGACAGCGATGACGTGGTGTTCCTGTCTGTCGACGATGTGGCCGTTTAAATAACGGACGCACCTCACAGCTGCACAGAACACGCGCACGCTGCTGTTAACTCTAATCACGGTTCTGCTCATTAAACCTACAGCTGTTCTGGGATCAGACTGGTCATAGCAGGAAAAGACATTAAGCTCAGTTCCATTAAGTGCACCAGTAAACCATGACCGTGAGCCAGCATGCACATAGCCAGGACCCTGGAACTGGCCAATCTAAATGGAATGCGGTTGTTATTGTTATTGATTCCAGCAGTGCTTTTCCCGCTGTGACTTTCAAACTCTCTGCTGTGAAAAAGATCCATTAGTGGTGTTTTACTCAGGATTTTCCACTGAATATTAGGGTTATGAATCCTCTATGATTTGATTCTGGGTAGGTGCGAAGACCTGGGCAGAATTGTTGAATTTTAAGAAAACACAACTGTAAAATTACAATTCCGCATTATTACAACTCACTGGTCTGGTCCGGTGGTCTGTGAGTCAGCAGGTCCACCTCTCTCACCCAGACTAGAAAACACAAACGACACCAAAATAAGACGCTGAGCATGGTAAAGGTTGAACCTGCTAAACATCAGCGTGTTAGCAGTGTCCGCTCTCTTATTATTCCTGGGTTTAGTGGCTAACATTTCCCACAAGCCCAAGGAATCAGAGATTACAGCTAAAACACAGGAGAGATTAAATTAGCTAGTAGAATGGCGACTAGACAGGAAGTGATATCATGACTTCAGCTGTTTATATGACACAGTGATCAATACATCAGTCAGTTCACACTCTGATCAGAAATGTTTTGTTTTGGAGACATCTGTTCAGATTTAAAGATCAAAACCAGTCAGCGACGTCTCTGCTCTCGTCTGACTGACTGCACAGTGACTCCAATACCCACGATGCCTTGCAGAGTAACCACAGAGCTGTGCTTTAACACACTGTACAGTACATTCAGTACAGAAAGACTGAACTGAAGAGAATAAAGAGAGAGATGGAGAAGAAGGAGGGGAATCAGCCTTGAGTTCTGGCTGCCATGACAACAAGAGTGGCGCCGCTGCTATGGAGACACTGCGTGCACACACACACACACACACACACACACACACACACACACACACACACAAAGATGCATCTATGAAGTGTTGAGGATTTGATGGAGAGGCAGAAAGAGAGAGAGGTGAAGGCCTGAGTGAGGACATCCTCCTCTTCATCATGGTCTTCATCACTTTTTTATTTTCCCCCTTCTCTCTCCTTCTTCTCAGTGATGCTTGGCCTCTCTGCTTCAGGCCATTTCCCCTCTGTTCCTCTTTAAAAACATTTCATTTATTATCATTTGTCGTCATGTTTTCTTAAATCAAGTTATTCAGAATTTTTGCTGTTGTAGATTAGTCATGTGTGAATGTAATCCCTAAAGTTGCTTTGCCTCAGTTTGTGTTGCTGATAATGAGGACGCACACTGAGCATCACAACAGGTAAACAGATAAATCTAAATAATAAGGCAGTTAGCAGCGCTCTGAAGCAGGGTACTTTTCCTGTGTGCGTTTATGCTTGTGTTTGTCTGTGTCATGTGTATGTGGTGTTTCTTAACAGATATGTGTGTGTGTCTGTGTGTGTGGTCAATAGCAGCCTCAGTGGTGCTCTGCAGTTGGTCGATGTGTTGCTCGTTTCAGCAACGCACCATCGATCCTCTCAACATAACAGCGAACTGCACATTTAACCTCCTGTGGTTTCACTCCACCGAGTGTGTGTTTGTGTATGTGTGTGTGTGTGTGTTCTGTCTTTGTGAAGACAATTAAATTTTAGATAACGACCTAAGATGTGTTTTACAGCGATGCTCCACCCGGCCCTGAGTGTTTGGCCCTTCACTGAGAGCAGAGCTTAAAGTCGGAATAGATTTCAATTCTGTCTCAGTCTTTTTTTAATAAAAATTTAATCCTCTGAAACTTCTGCATGATTGGAGTGTAAAAGCTTCCCAGTTGTGCCGCAGTATGTTTGAATCCACGCTCCAGTGTCACCTTCTCTCCTTCAGCTGTGACAGTTTCAGTCATGTGTTTTTAGAAAATGACTTTTTGATAAAATAAAATAAATCCTGTGAATGTGATTCATTCTCAGAGACAGTAATAAGACTGTCAGTCTGCTGTTTATTGTTATTTGATTAACGTGATTGGATTATCACAGCTGTTGGCAGTAAATTACGTGGCATTCATGACCTGAACATGAGTTCAGTCTGTAAATTTATCACATTAGTGTGACTTTATTCGGCTCCATTTTTCTGTCCGTGGCTTCACGATGATAATTTCAGTTATTTGAATGATTTATTCATCTGCTGATGAAGATCAAAGCTCACCTCCATCTCTCCCTCGCTCCTTCTCTTTGCTTGATCTTCACTCAGGCTCACATTCAAACGGTTTTACTCACCATAATTAAACGGTTTTGATGAGAAGGTGTTACCAGCAACTCCATTATACTAAAATACAGTCAGAAAGTTTGTTTGTTTTTCTAAAACTGTGAATGGGTTTATACAGTATTTAATTCATAAAATGTTGCATTTCTAAATCCATAAAATGAGGCAGGTTGGTTGTACTACTTTCACTAGTACTGACAGCTAAGTAAAAAAAGAACAGAGAAAAAGTGCTGAGTAAGACGTGTACGATAAATATGGAGTTACAGCTGAATGGGGCTGGAAACGAGGGGAAACATCTAACCAACCAGCAGCTCTGAGGCTTCCTGACTAACATCTCATATCTCGTTTGTTTTATCTGGTTTATGTGCTGAATAATTTTCTAATCAAACATCATGTTGCAGTGTCACTGACTGATGTTGAAACTGAATCAAATTATAGTAGACTGGAAAAACTACTGCAGTCTAGAAACACAATATTTTTTTCTATGGCAAAGTCACAGCAGTGGCACAGTAGCTTTTTCAACCCTGAACTCTACCTGCAGGTCTATGTCAGCTTGGACACACATCCACCCGACTGTACCAATCAAACAGGCAGCCTGAAAGACAAAACCCAGTGCAGCTCAGTCTGTATTTACCATGGTGCCTCTCTACACTCTCCGCTCAGTGCTCTGCTCTCTGTCTCTGTCAGTTACCTGAGTGCGGTTTCTATGGGATGTATGAGAAGATCCTGCTGTTTCGTCATGACCAGACGTCGGAGAACGTGCTGCAGCTGCTGCGCTCTGCTTCTCAGATCCAGGAGGGAGACCTGGTGGAGGCCGTGCTGTCAGGTGAGAGGGGCTGATGGCGACATCAGAGGTGGGAGGGGCTGTCTATTAGCATGTCCAGTAACATGTGAAACAAAAATCACAACAACAAGACTACATGAGAGCCTGCTGTGTGTTCAACATGAATGACACCTTCACTGAGACGACTTTTCCAGACGAACATGTTTACCCTGGTGAAATGACAGGATCAGGTCTGTAATACACACGGACGTTCAGCAGGACAAAGACCAAAGAGTCCCTCAGTGTCACAGGGATCCTGTGAGCTGTCTGTACATTCAGGTGTTCACTGCAAACAGGAGCTGATCACAGATGATTCAGCTGCTGTTAATGGGGATGATTTGAAGTGTAAACAACCATAGACTAAAAAAAACACAAGGCTCGAAACAGAAAACCGGGACCGACTTATAGATTCAAAGCACATAGCTTTGATCTCCCTGTCCTGATGGTTTTAATTCATATCATTTATGAATTATAGTTTATAAATTTTACCCATATATGTGATGAAATTACCCCACCTCCCCCTGACACATAAGTCTAGTCTGAATGGGGCTTGAAGCATGTGGTGACTGTGCCAAACAGATAAATAAACGGAATGAAAATCCAGTGAAAACAGGTTAAGTTGTGCGTTTGTGTGTCTCAGTGTTGTTCTGTTTTTGGCTGAGCTGTGGGGAGTCGTGTGTTTGACTCTGTAAAGGTGTCAAATGCTCAGCAGGTCAGACTTCACCTCACTGGATGGATAAAACACACACACACACAAACATCTCATCACTCATTCCTCTTTCATCTGCTCCAGTTTTCTTTCTATTCTATTCTTTATTTTTCTTTTTGTCAATGAATCCCATGAAAAGAACAAACAGTCAGCTGAAGCCGCAAGTGGATTCTGGGTAAAACCTGCCCTGCCTGAACAGTTTGAACAAACCCAACCAAAGAAAAGCTCCTGCAGGTAAAGATTCACTGGTTAATTGTTTAAGCAGACGAGTAAAAAGCCTGGAAAGCAGCTTAACGTCTCCAGATGTGGAAAATAACGATTCACCGTCTCTGTCAGACTCGTCTATCTGGCTGCCGTCCAGCTCAGGACTCAGGTGTTCACACCATGCTACGCTAACGGCATGACAGCTGCTGCTTCCCAGTTTCCTGCTCCTCTGTCACCACCCAGTACAGCGTGTGTGTGTGAGTTGGTGGACATTTGCATAATGCTCGTCTGAGTTTGTGTGTGTTTGTTTTAATGAATACATTTTTTCTATGTACATGTCTAGAGTGTGATCCACTGTTTAAAGTATAATTCTGGTCTAATTTCAGTCAGTAATAAGAAGAATTAATTATTCTAGCTAATGGCTTAGATCCACTAAATATTCTGCACAAAATTTATGTGTATGTCTTCATTTCATGTCCACTGAAAAATTACAGTTCAAAGTACTGATTCACTGAACTGGGGTCAGCAGCTGCTCTTTCTCCTCCCCCTCTCCTCTTCTTTTACCTTGTCACCTTCACCAACACTACTCCCCTTCACCTTCCTCATCATCTTTTTGGTCAAGCTGGAAATGAGAACAGTTTCTTTTCTTCTTCACTTATTTTCTCTTCCATTTCTTTCTTCGTCTGAGCCACGTTCATTCTTCTTTTCCTTCTTGTCTGTGCTCATCTTCTTCTATATCTTCTTTCCATTTACCACCTCATTTTGTTTTTTGTCTTTCCCACTCATTCCTTCCCTAAAAGTTTCCCTGTCCTTTTCCTCCTCTTTATCCTTCTTGTAATTTCCCACCTCATTTACATTCGCCCTCCATCTTTCACCAGTTCTTTGCCTCCTTCCTCCTCTTTTGCTCCGCTTCATCTCCTCCCTCTCCCACCTCCTCTACCTTTCCTCCCTCCTCCTCCTCGTCCCCCCCTCCCTCTGGATGCTGACACTCAGTTAAAAACACTTTTATTAACGGCTCTCTGCCAGTCCCAGTGACAGCTCAAAGTGTGGAGGAAACAAACAGGAAATTAAGCTTGAATGGTGTAACAGGCAGCTCCAGCCAAGCGAACTGATTGGTCACAAACGACCTGTAAAAAACATCCTGATAATTCCTGAAATACGCAGCCAGACAGGTTTTATTGGCTGTGATTTCTACCTAGGAAACAACAAACTCTGTTGTTTCCTGTTTTTTAATCAGCGTATATGTTGATTAAGGTTTTTAGAGTCCACAACAAACCCTGAGGATGATGGGAGTTCAACTCAGCTGCACTTTTTCTCTGATTTATTGTTTTAAGTAAATTTAGTCATGAGGAAAAAGAAAGAAAACTACAAAATAAAGATGCATACAAACATATGTACACAGATAGACACACACAGGTAATTACCAATTCCAAACTTGTAAATAACATTGACATCAACGTCCAGGTTGTAATAGCTGCGTTTCAGTCACGTGATCGTGATGACGCACGTAGGCGGAGCGATTCAACCTGGACGGCAGGAAGTAAATTACACGTCAAAGCCAATGGAGGAAATATTAGAAATAGGAAATATTTCTAAATATTCCCAAACTACCCATCATATAGGAAAATATTTTACGGGTTTAGATCCCGTGTCGAGACGGATATACACGCAATTAATCAAACAATATGTTGGACGTGACCCGCACCTCGAAGATGAGCGAGTTTTCAACGGACGTTAAAGATTTGCCGACAATCGAGGCTGTTGAGATCACCAATTATCTCGTACTTCAGACCTCTTATTATACGAAACAGCAAATAAAAGCCTACAGAAGCCTGGAGGCGTATAGCTTTTTTGTGAGCGGGTGGGTCCACAACCTTGGTACCAAACGGCTCCAAGACGATTATTGTTTGGTCTTCGCCAGGGTGAGTGTTTATTCTTATACTGGTTATGTATAGTTAGCAGCTAGCAATAGCGGCTATAATGTCAACAAACACATCTTACAGGGATACAAGGGGGTTTATTTGTCAGTTACATAGAAATACTAATGTATGACATGACAGCGAAATAGCATTTGGACTACTGAGTCAACGTGCCCTAAAACACCAGGGCAGCATACAAAGTACCAATGAAGTCCATATTAGACTACCGGCAACTTAATAATTATTACTATGAAAATGAGCATTAAGCGACAACCTAACGATATAAACACAGCCACAAAAACCAAGTTAGCTAGCTAACATACCTTTGACGAAGTGGTCACTGCAGACACGGGCATTAGCAGACTGCTCCTCCCGACCGCAGACGTTTAAGATCCACCTTTACGGCGTTGTTCTGTACGTTTTTATATATTTATCACCTTTGTGGGTGACTACTTTTGGTACCCTAGCTTTTTTTCTTTTTCTCTATTCGCACGATTTGAGCGCCGGTGCACTACACGAAACATATGCGTTTTTCCACACGGTAGATTCTCAGTGTGTCAGTCAGCTAACGGCTGAAACACTTCCTGTCCGCCATTTGAATTTGGCGCCCTCGCGCCGCTGCGTCGTGACGTCACGTGAAACCCACCTATTAGGACTGTGAAAGTTTCTCCGCTCAAAACTGCGATTTATCCCTGCGCTTAGTGACATGCAAAAGCCTGAAACGCAAAAGCAACATATCGGCCAATGTCCGTCTTTCAGGGTAATTAAACACAAATTCATTTTTTTAAACTGCTGGCGTACGGACAGTCAGCACTGGTGCCCCCCCAAGGATGTGTCCTCTCCCCGCTGCTCCTCTTGCTCTACGCCAGCAACGGCACCTCCAAGGACCCAGCTGTCTGCAGACGACACGGAGGTCACTGGACTCATCCGAGATGGCGGGTCTGGAAACCCCCCTACCCCCACCCCCAAGCATACAGGCAAGCAACAAATCTGGTTCTGATTCTAATGTAGTGCTGAAACTCCGCAGTAAACTTGGGCTTTTTCGATGACATGAACTTTCCCAAGTGGTTAACGTGGGAATTTTTCCCACGATTAAAGTTGAGTCTGTTGTTGTGGATATTTGTGGAGCTAAACATCTAAAACATGAATGTAACCGCTGGTTTACAGTTTCTGCACCCGCAGTGTTTGTTTTCTGGTTGTGTGTTAACAAGCTAGCAGCGAGTGCTCCTTAATGCCCCTAATTCCACCACAGAGAACATACACATAAACACAGGCATTTATATTCAGACAAGGACTACCTAGGAAACCCTCACACACACACACACACACACACACACACACACACGCACAAGTCATTTTCTGAAGCATATAATAACGGTTCGGGAGCTTGTTCAGACTTCCAAACGTATGTTGGCCCTCCAAACAAAAGGCATAAACAATAATTTGAATAAATGGAGGTAATTTCCTGCAGCAGAATGTCTAATCAGAGCCGCATTCTGCTGGAGGACCACAGCACAGGGCGAGAGTGTGTGCGAAAGTGTGTGTGTGAAAGAAAACGAAAAGGCGAGAGAGATTCAGAAATAACATGCAGAGAGAGAATGGAGCGAAAACCATATCCCAAACTACCCATCATGCCTTGCCAAGCCTGCTGGCCAACCAAACAAACACTCGGTCCATCTGCGCCCACTAAGAGCCTCTCATACCTCCAAAACATTTACAAAATACCCCTAACAACCCATTCATTACTCTTTCTCTGTGTTGTTGTGTTTATCTCCCTCCCCTCTTCTTTCTCTCTCCGTCTCTGGCTGGTTGAAGGAAAACTCTGATGATGTTCTGCATTTTTCTGAACCATCACTAAATGCGTCCCACTAACGAGACTGTGTGTGCATCCAAAACCTGACACACCTGATCCCTCTGAGCCGCAGAGCTCCACTGTTTCTAAGAGCTATTGAAACACATCAGAGATGCACACGCTGCCACTGGGTGACATGTTCCTTCATCATCACAAACACACACACACTGTAGTTTATTTAGACTCAGTCTAAACTCTGTCTAGTTTTCTCAGACATATGGACGGAGCTCGGAGTAGAGCCACTGCTGCACAGGTGCTTTCATTTATCCTCTCTGATTAGACCACAGCATTACAACAAACTAGAGTAACTAAAGGTATGAAAGGGTTCGTCAGCGCATCAGTAATGTTGGTCAGTAGATGTGTGAAGGTGTAGTCTCGCATGGGGAAAAAAAAAAGACAACTAAACAAACAAAAGATAACATGGTGTAAGGGGAAGAACCAGAGAGTGAGCTGGAATGGAGACAGCTCATCTTAAACCCGATGGAGTGGCCAGGTGTAGCCAGTTAATCTGCTCCTACCAGGACCTGAAGGGAGACACAACACACAAGCATCAGTCCAGGACAAGACACAAACTCACAGGCCATGGCAGAGCACGACAACAGTGTGAAGGGTAATGTTAAAAAAGCACAGTCTTTACCTGTCTGCCCTAGTCCTCAGAACAGGTTTAATCAGGCACTGTAGGTGAAAACACCTGTGTAGGTCCCTCAGACAGCATATTCAACGTCTGGGAAATTTGGCTTCTCTGGACAAATCTGCAAGAGTTGTTATAGAAAAACACGTTTCTCAAAAGTAGGTATGAAAAACTGTATGATTTTGGTATCAGTACTAAAACAAAAGTATTGTGTCAGCACTAATCTAAAAATACCAACGACAACCAGGTGACAAGCCCTGTAGCCATGGTGACCAGGCAAGGCTGAACTGCATGAAGAGCTCAAGGAAAAACTGCAAAGATTCTCAGCTGCCACAAACTTCAGTTATGATAAATCCTCAGCTATCACCAAGTTTCAGTTTGAAACTTCATACAGCCAAACAGATGCTCAGGAATCAGAGACAGAGTGGTTTTACCTTAAACCAGACGCTTTTCTTCACCTGTCTCTGAGAAAAAAATCCAAATGTGATCTCGTTTTCGAAGAGTTCACTGTAAATGTCCTTGGTTCATCTTTATTTCTGTGTTCCAGCTTGGAAAACGAGGAGGTCCAAAGGTGAAGCAGTGTGAATTTCTGACCTGGATTTGTAAAACTGAGAAATTTGGGTGTAGTTTTTAAGCTTTCTTTACTCCCCAGAGTTGATTCCGCCTTCAGTGTTGTGGGTTTCTCAGCAGGATTTCTTGGTGCTGCCAGTGAACCCAACTGGGTCTTTGTGAAAACAGCTGGAGCGTGTTTGGTCTCAGATGGCCATCATGGCCGCCAGCCCAGTCGCCCCAGATCAGCAGATGCTCGTTGATGAGCCGCTTTAAATACATTTTAGCAAACGTGGAAAAGAAGAATCACTTCAGAATAATACACACGCTCTCTGGATGTTTGCTCTGCTTCAAACTGCATGATACTGGACTGATGATTTACTGAAATCAGATTTGTTTACTTTTGGTTTTCTGTGGTTTTACTAATTTAAATTATGTACATCTAGCTTTTATTTGTTGATCATATTTTGTATTATCCACCTGCTGCTTCAGTTTCTTTCAGCTCTGACAAGGGAGAACAGTGTGTGTGAGGAGTGTGCACGCAATTCAGAAAAATAAAGAGACAACACAAAGAAAAAAGAGGACACAAATAAAATGCTTAGCTGAATCAGTTTATCAGAGGCATCTTACTCGTCTCACATGCTGCTGATGTCTTTTCCATTTCTGCAGCCTCAGCCACAGTGGAGGACTTCCAGATCCGTCCACACTGTCTGTTTGTCCACTCGTACAGAGCCCCGGCCTTCTGCGACCACTGTGGAGAGATGCTGTGGGGACTTGTACGACAGGGACTCAAATGTGAAGGTACAGATGACAAACAGTGGATGTGTGTTTACATGCTGCCGTAGTTTTGTGCTTATGAAGCTCAGATGGATAAACTGCTGCTGATCAACACACAGTTCCATCACGCAGGTTCCTCTTGTCTCTTTCTGTCCAGGCTGTGGTCTGAATTATCACAAGCGTTGTGCCTTTAAGATCCCAAATAACTGCAGCGGGGTGAGGAGGCGTCGCCCGTCCAACGTTTCCCTGACGGGGGGGCTGGTCAACATGGGCCGCCCCCTCTCTGCAGAGCCCTCACCCCCCCACTACACTGATGATGCTCTGCTGGTCAGTACACTGGAGCTCAGGCTCATTATAGACTGTACATCCTAAAAACATCTGCATGAGGATTTTTGTTCGTCTTGTTTAAAGAACCAACACCTGACGTCCAAACCAAACTCTCCAGGTCGCCAGGTCATAAGCTTCCTTTAGTTACTGTTGCTATGCCTGTCAGATGTTCCACTCAACAACTGTACATGTGTTTCAGAAGAAAAATAAGATAAAATCTTATTCAACATTCAAACTCCACTTTAACTGCCTTTCTTTCTTTCTTTCTCTTGTTCTCTCTCTCTATCCAGTCTCCAGTCAGTCCCAGTATGGAGGTAAGTCCCACCACTTTATCCATAATAATACTCAATGAGGTTTGATTCAAACTTGAGTTGAATTTATGCTTCTAATTATGTAACAGTGCATTGGATTTTAAATCTGAAATTTGTTTCCTGTTTTAATGCAGTGAGTTGCCCATTTGTCACAGATCAGCGAATCTATCAGAGGCTTGAGACGTATATGTTCGTGTCAGTAAAGTTGGTGAAGAGGCTGCAGATTGTTTGTTTGACTTGTTTTAAGTTCATGGTGGAAAACTAAATGTGGCCTGGAGCCTAAAACCAACCATCATCTGGAACCAGTTCAAAACATCAGTGACAATTGGAGTCGCTTGTAAAACCATGTGCTCCAGTGAATCTGGAGTGAGTGTTTTGGTTGAACATGTGTAACCGGGCTTTGTGTCGTTCTGTTCTCACAGCAGAAGAACCAGTTAGATTACTTCCCCGGCAGAGAGCGTCGTTCCAGCTCCCAGTCGTACGTCGGCCGTCCCATCGAACTGGACAAGATCTTGTTGTCGAAGGTCAAAGTTCCCCACACCTTTCTCATCCACTCGTACACCCGACCCACCGTCTGCCAGCACTGCAAGAAGCTGCTGAAAGGCCTCTTCAGACAGGGACTGCAGTGTAAAGGTGAGCATCTTTCACAACCTTTCAAAGTAAAATCCTTTTTATCATTTATTAGCTGTTGGGTAAATTAATGAATAGGGAAATGGGGGGATCCCATTTCCCACAGGCTTCGTCAACTGGGATCAAATTTGAACAAATTATTGTTCAAATTCACTGAAACTTTTTTTGAACCTGGAGAAGCTGGTCAGTCAAAGCTGTACGTTCATCCCCGGTGTAAAAGCACTGGAGGACCCACAGTGTGTTGGACTGTGACCTGATGGCTGCTCTCCTTTTCTCTCAGACTGTAAATTCAACTGTCACAAACGATGTGCTCCCAAAGTGCCCAACAACTGCCTGGGAGAAGTCTCGAAGAACGGAGGCAAGTTTCAACACACTCACTCACACGCACTCGCTTGTACATATGAGGACCCTCACTGACCCTGACCAATGTCACTACAAGCGTTACGTGACGCAGACATTAACCTAAACCTAGTTCTACTTTAAAACCAAGTCCAAATGTCCTTAGTTTCCAAAAACGTCCTCATGTCTGAAACACTCACACAGATTCTTGGTTTTGTCTAGTAGAGCTTCTGAGCCCGGGGGCGGAGTCAGATGTCATCATGGTGGAAGGTTGCCTGGACGACCATGACATTGACAGAGGCGGCGGCTTGTTGGACGACATGGATGAAGCGCTGACATCAGAGGGAGGTCTGTTGCTGGAGGCGGGGCCCAGTGACCTCTGCGACCTGCATGACCCCGACCTGGATGAGTCCAACCGGGCCATCAGGTACAACAACATACACGCGCACACACACACACACACACACATATCAATACAAACACACACATGTAGATCTGAGGTTGTTCTTTGTCCCGCCCCCTGCAGCCCATCCACCAGTAACAACATCCCACTGATGCGAGTCGTTCAGTCCGTCAAACACACAAAGAGGAAGAGCAGCAATGTGATGAAGGAGGGCTGGATGGTCCACTACACCAGCAAGGACACTCTGGTACCACTCTGTCATTTTATCTGGCTACCTGTCGGTTGACTTTCCCTCTCTGCCTGTCTACCTGTCTGCCTTGTCCCATAGTTCCTTTGTTGCTGTCTCATCTAATCTTTTGTTTCCTTCTTTCCTCTCTCTTTTTTTTTTGTCCTCTTCATCTCGGTGTTTCAGAGGAAAAGACATTACTGGCGTTTGGACAGTAAATGCATCACACTGTTTCAGAACGACACAGGAGGTAAATACTACAAGGTAAGAAAACCTGCGCCACTCTTGGATTTCCTTTGCTATTTGCCGCTTTATTTACTCACTTCACTTTTTGCTTATTTGTTGTTAGAAGTTTGTTTGTTTTTTACACCGTCGTAATGAGACGCAGGTTTTGATTTGTTGTGAGTATTTTGTAATTCAAAGTACAAATGGACCAGTTCAGTCTGAACTGAAGGTTCAGTTAGTGAACTCAGTTACAGGTAGAGCTGATGCATGCATTTGTTCTACTCTATTGTTTTTTGTGAGAGTGTACTGAGATCTGCTCTGCTCTTCTTCATCTTCTCTCCCTCCTCCTCCTCCTCTTCTGTCTGCAGGAGATCCCTCTGTCAGAGATCTTATCTCTGGAGCCGGCCCAGACCTTCTCTCTGCTTCCTGATGGAGCTAATCCTCACTGCTTTGAGATCGCCACAGCATCGCTGGTGTACTACGTCGGAGAGCACCTGCAGAGAGCGGAGCCATCTGTGACCGGCAGCAGCATCCTGGTGAGACAGAGTTAATGATGCTCTGTTTGCTCTGCGCAGTGAGAGAGTTTGATCTCCTGCTTACACCTGGCTGTGTTCATCCATCTCTGATCTGCTGCACGAGTGGAGCTGCTCCTCACTAAGAAACATCTCGTTCAACAAAGAAAAGTCTCATCTCAGCCACAGACACAGACAGACGTATCACCTTCCACGCTTATGTCACAACTGATCTATGTCCATGACAAGTGAGCAAACTTCCTGCCATGATTCAGCCCGTGAGATGTGGCTGAAATCTCTGGAAAACCCCATAAATGGACCAAGTGGTTGGTCTGGCATCTAGATCATCAGATGCTGAGCTGGATCAAACACATCACATCTGTATGAACCTTCAGATAAGCAGACATTCACCTGTCAGACTGATGCAGTTACAGACATCGTGCCGTTTGAAGAAACCAGTAAAAAGCTGTGGTTCTCCAGGGCAGCTGTGCTGTATGACCTGTTTCTGCTGCTGGTTTCAGGTCAGTGGGGTCGGGCAGGATGTGGCTCGGATGTGGGAGATGGCCATCCAGCACGCTTTGATGCCGGCTGTTTCTACAGGAGTTTCCCAAAGTTCTCACCGCGGTGGACACAGTAAGACACGATTTCAGCCGAGACACAGTTTAAAACCTGTCCACGCGGCTATAATATTAATAGTATTTGTCCTTTAATCTATCTCTATGTACAATTATATGAATGAATTATAATCACGTGAATATGAACCCAGAATGCTTCGCTTTCTCTGCTGCCACTCAGTGTTAGAATCCATTTAGAAGGAAACTGGCCAAATATAAATGTCCTTATAGCGTCTTCCGGCCTGTGAACGGACTCCTCACACATCTCCAGCTCAGGTATTCATGTTCATGCTGCTGCTGAATTCTCCCGCAGACTCTCAGATCCCCTCAGGGCTGTCGACGCCCACACGAAACCCATCAGAGATATTTCAGACCTTCACTGACGTCAAACTGATCATGACTAACACTGTGGTTGCAGTACCTTCTCTGACTCCCTGTGTTCACCTGTGGGGAAATTACACTAAAATAATACAGCATCTCCACAACCAGAAGGCTGCGAGCTTCAAATGTAAAACATTTATTATTAATGCAGAGTAAATGAACAGGTTAATTTACTTTAACAAGCGTTAAGTTGTTGATATTGCTGATTGTGTGTATATGAGGCCTTTCTCTGTGTCATCAACAGAGGAAGTTTCCATCAGTATTTCTGTCTCCAACTGCCAGATCCAGGAGAATGTGGTGAGGAAGACACACTCACACACACACACACTCACACACACACACACTCACACACACACACACACTCACACACACACGCACACACACACACACACCCAGACTCAGGGATTTGCCACGTTTCCAGTGATATATGATATGATAGTGATATATACGTATCACTGTTGTTCATTCAGAGCAAAGCTGCTGCCACTCATGTCTGTCACCTGTGGTGTTTACTGTGCACTGAAGACATTTGTCCCCTGACTCTTGCCTTTAAGGCAGTGCCTTTTCTCAGACAACCACCACAACGAATCCAGCAGCTTTGTTCTGTATGTCACACTCATGGTGGTTTGTTTAGTCTCTGTTGTTCTGGTGTGGCCACATGTTTCCTTACATTAGCGTTTTTAACGACTGAGAAATGTTTTGGGCTGAGACACAGACATGTCACTGCTCTCCAAAGCTGCCTCTGGCATTTCTGTACTTCAGTTTCGTGTCATTTGTCTATCAATCAATATATCTGGAGTGATCAAATGTTGGCCAGTATATATCGGTTGGGCTCTAGCATGGTGCATCTGACCCTAAGGCACGGTGGTGTGGAGACTACAGTTGGTGTACTTCTGCTAAAACCTTTGGTTGAGGTCAGCCTCAGGTCTTGATTCTGGACCCTTTAACTTTCTGAGATGATTTAAGATGATGACGAATGTCTGAGCCCTCTCTGACGTCTACGCTCCAAACTTTCCACCTCATCTACATCCTGCTTCTCCTCCGTCTGATCCTTTTCTGCTTTCTGTCACTTTTCATTTGTAAGACTTCATGTTCATGTTGACAGATTTTCCCAGAGCAGGTTGGTATGTTTCAAACACGCCGTACATTTACTGTACATCACAAAGATCTGCATAAGGCTCACATGTCTACAGACTCCATTCATGCAAATGTAACTGCAGAGAACATCAAGTCCCATTTCCATGCAGACGTGCACCTCGCCGTCTCCAAGGTGAGCACGTCTTCAAGCACCTCAAATGGAGATTACTATGATTACTCACTCAGCCAAACGGTTTCCATAGCGACGGATGGTAATTAGGCAGCAAGCTCGGGGAAGGGGGAGGAGGTTTATAATATTGTATTTCTGTCCTCTTTGCTTGAGGTGTGATATTAGGCTGTCAGCTAACAGGGGAGAAAAGGGAGACGTGATTGCAGACAAATGAAGGAGAAAATATTTTGCAGTTTTGGTGTCAAAGCGGTGGCAGATCACTGACGCTGTGTAGTTACGCTCAGGGAGGTGCACAGTAGGCTCTCCTCCACAACATCCTTTCCTGAAAGCTCCTCCACCAGGTGATGAATTGATGCAATTCCCTTTTTTGTTGGACCCACTTTCTGTCAACCTGTCTCGCCTTCCTCTGCTTCAGCTGTAGCGGTTTTCCATCAGAGGAGCTTAACGGCTGCTGACCTGACGCTTTCACGGCCCAAACCCGCAGCAGCTTGTGATCTTATGGCTTCAGGTGTTTCTGTGCCTTTTCACTCTAGTTTAAAACCTGAGATGTGCAAATACAAGTAGTTGCATCAAATCATTATCTTGTTTTGCAGTTTGCTGCGCTGCACAGACCACACTTCTTCTGCTTCCTCGGTTACATCTTTTCATTTTGCTGATTTCTTCGTCCCAAAGATTCTTATTAGGGCCCGAAATCCAACAACGCAGTCCGTTTCTTTGCTAGTTAAAGAAATAGTTTAATATTTTTTTAGGTGCTTATTTCCTTTGTTCCTGAGACATAAGAAGATAATATGATTTAAAGCGTCAATTCAAAATAAAAGATGCTTCTGAGACGTTTGAAGACCTGCAGCTTTAGTTTGGTCCTTGCTCTGAATGTAGCAAGGACCCCCCTCAGGTGAAGAAGTCTCCTTAAGTGACCTGAGTCATTTCCTTTCAATCAGAACCTGCAGTTTTATCTTGAGCGCGTTGTTTTGTTTTTCAGGACATCAACTCCGTGTATCAGATCTTCCCAGACGAAGTTCTTGGCTCTGGACAGTTTGGCATCGTTTACGGAGGTGAAAACACACAAGCACAAAGTGGAGAGACACGGGCCGCCATTAAACACAATGTCCACATGTAGCATCACTCAGTTATTTAGAAGCTAGAACATCAAGGTCTCTACATGGTTCATCAAGTTAAATTTAAGATCTTTTTAATGGAATGTAATTTAATACCCGTCTCACAAAATTTACAAGAAAAAAGCCTAAAAGTCTTAAGTTTTAATATTTGTATAAAATGATTTCTTTTTTCTGGGTCCCTTTTTTAATTGGATCAGTATTTTGAGAATAAAGTTAGAATATATGGAGGAAACATTTCTCTTGTAAAAGTCTGAATTTGCAGTCTTCTGTCTGTGGGCTCAAAATGCCCGAACGTCTGTTTCAATGAAATGATTCAGTTTAAAAGGAAACTGGACCCTTTCACTTCACCCCAGGAAAGATTTCTGTGCAGTTTCTAACAAGACAACTCTAAAAATATACCCTCACATATAGTTCGGGTAATGTTTAGTGTGTTTACTCTGCTAAGTTTTGTGTTTTGTGTGTTTTCGTGCAGGTAAACACAGGAAGTCCGGCCGAGACGTCGCCATCAAGATCATCGACAAACTCCGCTTCCCCACCAAACAGGAGAGTCAGCTGCGCAACGAGGTGGCCATCCTGCAGGTACACACACACACACACACACACACACACAGCGGTGCTGCTCAGGAGCCTGTTGGCAGTGAGTGAGATTTCCTGTCGAGAACGACTTCATTACCGTGGCAACACTGTGGGGGTGTGACATCCTGTAATGTTTCAGCGCTGCTCAACCTGCAGATGCTGCTGCTGCAACACACACCTGCACAGAAAACACAGAGTTTACATCCAGTGCGTTCTGCCGGGGGTGGGGGGGTTGGAGAATAAAAAGATTTCCTTCAGTGTCACTTCTCCATTGTTTCTGTTTACAGATGTGTGGTGTGAGAGTTTTCTATCGAGACAGACCTGAAAAAACAAACATCTGCTCTCTAAAGTTTTTGCCATTTTCCAGTGGTGAAATGCAGCTGAGTATTACACTCAGGTTTTTCTGTTTCAGGCCACTTCCTGCTTCGACTCCAACTTCAGTTCACAGCTCAACACACTTTAACTTTTAAAGTGAATAAAATGCTGCTTAAGCGTTGATGCACCAGTATAAATAAGATCGTTTGTTGTGTCAGTCGTGGTGTTTAGTTGTTATAGAACAACACAAACTGCAGCCAACTACCAGTTTGTTGCTTTACCCTCAAAATTCAAGGTATTGTCCAAATGTGAGTCAGACTATCTGAAGTAGTTTAACTTGTCGTCCAGTAGGGGGCGCTCTTAGAATTTTGATTGACCTGTTGCTGAACTGACTTAAGTTAGACTGAAGCTGTGCTGACTGGATAAACCAAGCCTGAAGCTTTACTCAGCAGCAGCTGCAGATGGCTCCAGATCGTTTGTCCTCCTCCCTCCAGAGCCTGCACCACCCGGGTGTGGTCAACCTGGACTGCATGTTCGAGACGCCGGAGCGAGTGTTTGTGGTCATGGAGAAGCTTCACGGAGACATGCTGGAGATGATTCTGTCCAGTGAGAAGGGACGACTGCCCGAGAGGATCACCAAGTTCCTTGTGACTCAGGTGCACACACACACACACACACACACAGCCTACGACCTTTGTGTCATTGTGTTTACACTGTGGTCATTTTAGCCAGAAAACATCTGAAGCTCAGCGTTAATTTCACGTGCTACGTTCACACTCACAGCACGACTTGGCTCTGTCTCCTCAGCCCAGTGGTCCGCTCCTATTTTAACACCTGGGTTTCGTGACCTTTCCTGTTAATTATGAGGATGATTAGAAATAATTTTGATGACCCCTGAGCTCATGTCCTGCATCACCATCGAGCTAAAAATCCACTTGTACAAAGAAAAAATAAATCTCCTCATCAGATTTACACAAAATGTCCTGATCACATTCCTGCTCCTCAGCAGGATGATCCCTGTTGGTTTCAATTACACTGACCTTTACTCCAACCTGTGTGTGTAATTAATGAGATTCCTTTGATGAGATGTGTGTGTGTGTGTGATCATCAGATCCTGGTGGCTTTGCGTCACCTCCACTTCAAGAACATTGTCCACTGTGACCTGAAACCTGAAAACGTCCTGCTGGCTTCTGCAGACTCCTTTCCACAGGTACTGTGTGTGTGTGTGTGTGTGTGCGTGTGTGCGTGTGTGCGTGTGCGTGTGTGTCCGACGTAACATCTTCAAATGTTTGAGAAACAAAAGTTTTTTACATTTTTGCTTGAAAATATGAATCAATTCCAAGTGAATCATGAAGTTTTGTGGGTTTGTTTGTTTGTTTGTTTGTTTGTTTTCTGGGGAACAGTGAGAGAAGGGACAGGTTGTTTCTTAAAATGTATGAATTAGCTGACATTTAATTTCTCTGGAACAAACTGCTGAGTCACTGGAGTTACTCTCTAACATTACGCGGCAAACTACCTCTTTACTAGCTCTTCTCAGCGTTTGGTTTGTTTCCTGATATTTCAGAGTCGCAGGCTGTGACACACAGTAAGTGAAGTGTGTGCGGAATCAACAGCCGACCTGATGCATCATTAGAGATAACAGACTGTCTGACATAAACAGCTATTTCTGGAGAGGAGACTGAGATCTGCAGAAAGCTGCTGATAGTTCCACGACAACAGCTAATGGACTGTCTGTATGTGTTTTCCTGTTTCACCTCTTTCCTCCGTGTGCTGGATGCTTTCATGGCCCTGTGTTCAGCAGAAGCAGCAGCGAACATTCCTGTGCTGCGTTCACTGTCTCCGTGTCTTGCAGCGTCTTCCTGTTGCTGTTTTGCGAAGGTGATTTTGTCCGTCCATTTTAGGACCCGTTAAGCGTCGCTCTGTCAAAAGAGAAAACAGCAGCGCTGTCTGAATCGAGCAGCAGTTAGCACTGGAGCTGTTTGTTGATTGACAGCCTGCTCCACGACCTTTTCCAGGTGTTAGGGTCAGCCCACCCACAGGTGAGTATGTAGTACCTGGATGGAGAGACGCTCTGATGTTATGCAGCAGTTGCGATTCGATGAGAGAGGCATGCCAACGTCCTCCTGAGTGAAACGACAGCAGCCAACAGCTCGTCACTGTCAGCGGCTTCGTTACACTCATCCTCTGTCCCGTGTTTCTGGTCGAACACCATGATGGTGATTGATGATTCGGTTCCCTAAAAAATTAACGCTGTCCCTCGAACATGGGACATCCCATGGTGTTTTCCGGGAAATTTGTTTTGAAGCAGTGGGGTTGACGACATTTCCGGACACCTGAGATTGTTTTTGTGTCAGATGTTTTATCCTCCGGCTGCAGGTGAAGCTTTGTGACTTTGGCTTCGCTCGGATCATTGGTGAGAAGTCGTTCAGGCGTTCGGTGGTCGGCACGCCAGCGTATCTCGCTCCAGAGGTCCTCAGGAACAAAGGCTACAACCGCTCTCTGGACATGTGGTCGGTCGGAGTCATCATCTACGTCAGGTAGGATGAGACGCACGCCGCCGAAGAATTTAGTCTTATTAGATTTCGGTCTCAGTGTGAGTCCTTTTCTGCTGTTATGACTTCATTAGTTCCAACTTAACAATAAACACATAATATTTCTATTATTGATATTGTTTATGTATTCGATATAAAACTGTTTCCGTCTCGGCTGCAGTCTCAGTGGGACGTTTCCTTTCAATGAAGATGAAGACATCAACGATCAGATCCAGAACGCTGCCTTCATGTACCCTCCTCACCCCTGGAAGAAAATCTCTCAGGAAGGTGAGTAAAATCCTGGACCACAGCCTCATCTGTGGTCTCTAACACAACCGGACCCGGGTCAACATGTCCACAACACAAAGACAAAATCAAGGAGACATTTTTAGTAATTTTTATAAAAAAGATGAATGAATGGACAGAAGAAGGTCTGAGGTTGAAGAACAACAGCATCAAATCGTTTTCCGTGTGTTTGCACGTCCATGAGAATCCTGGTTTTGATCTTGTTCTGGATTTGGAAGAAAACCGTGTCTTTGATGATTCAGAGTTTCACGTCAGTCAAACTGATGGACACTGGCTGCGGGGCTGGAATTTCCATTCTCTCTGCAGATGGTTGTTTTATTGTAAAACTGGGATCAGGGCTGAACACTCTGTTTCACCTCTCGGTGGCTCTGCACTCGTTTCTTTTTTTTCCTCGAACATCAGCACAGGTGAATATTTTTTCCCGCTGCAGTGCGATCACTCCAACGCGTCCTTGAAGTCAGTTTGAGCCATTCTCTGCTTCTGTGTGACTCATGTTGTTGTCGTCATTGTCTCTAAATGCATCCATGTGTGTCGCTGTGCTGGAATTGTCCTGTTGACTATGAGACGGATTTAAATGGGCCTGACTCACTCGCTCGCTCGCTCGCTCGCTCGTCGGCCGGATCCCCGAAGAGCTCTTAACCTTCCCTCCACCTCCTCATCCTGCCAGAGCGACTTCGGCTGCGCTTCAGAGTAAATGCAGGTGGTTCCTGTCAGCCGCAGGAGGATTACACGTCGGAGAATAAACTCTTAGTGCGTCAACGTGTCTGCTTTTTCAAAGATCACTTCAGAAGAGGACGCTTTAAAGGCCTCTGTTACAGAACTCCGTTCGTCTCCTGCCCACACGAAGCAAGTTTTTTCAGTGTTTGTCATCCCCACGCTGCGATGACAAACATCACACTCTGCTCCACGATCACACGGCTTCCATTACACGAAGCTGCTCATCCTGAGGTTTTGTCTTTGTTATTTCCCATTTCAGATGTCTTTTTTAAAGGGGGGTGTGCTGCACAGATGGTGAAGCCCCTGAGGCACATTTGTGGTCTGAGATTTTGATTTCAGTTCAAACAGATCTGCCTTTTACTGTTTACCTCTTCAGATGCTGTGTTTAGCAGCACGCACACACAGAGGGCTAACTCAAGGAAAACTGTTGATTTTATAACTGTTGTTTTTTCAGCCAGTTCCTGACTGTGGCAGGACAGAGAGAATATCTCAGACCTTTGTAAATTGAATTTAATTTGAGCCTTTCTTGAGCAAACAGAAACCGGTGCTTTTCCACGCTGTGAGCTTCAGTGTTGGACAGACTGACATCGCCGTCCTTTGGCCCCGGGGCCCCAAAAAAAAGGATGTTGCAGGTTAAAGATGAGTCATGTGACGCCTGAGAAACAGGAATGAGCTGCTGCTTCAGAGCCAGGCAGTTCTTAGAAAGAGAGTTAGACAGACAGATTTCCTGGGGGGGGCTATCTATTCATGCAGTGGTCCATTCATGTGCATAATGCCAAGCGATGGAGGCCCCTATAGACCTGAGGGGCCCAGGGTCCCAGAGCTGTTCAGACCACTGACCCCTGAAGAAATGTTAACATCATGTTAGCTTTGCTCATTAGCCCCGACTGGCCCCTTACACAGGGGGGGCCCGACCCTACACCCCCACCACCCCTCCTGGCTTTACCTCAAAACTTTCACTCTCATCTCTTCTTCCTCCCCTTTTTGTCTTTTTCTGTCTTTTCTTCCTCGTAGCGATTGACCTGATTAACAACCTGCTGCAAGTGAAGATGAGGAAGCGGTACAGTGTTGACAAGACCCTCAGTCACCCCTGGTTACAGGTACGACTTTAATAAGATCAGAGGTTTTTGGGTTTTTTAAAATCATTTTTGGTCCTTTCTACATTTATGTCAATATGTAAGAAAGAGAAAAGAACAGAGTAAGAGGGACAAAGAGGACGACAGAAGACACGGGTCTCGTCACCTGGAACCAAAGACTGAGGCAGGAAGCTGAAGCAGAATTCAACACACTGACTAACGAATGAAAACCAGAGTTCATGTCACTGAGATGAAATTAAAGACTGGATTCAAGACTAAAAGTTAAGGCTGGCTTGAATCCAGATCAGAGCAGAGTGTCAGTTTCAGAATCCACCAATCAGCCACAAGCTTAAAACCAGTAACTGCTGTTATCTTGTGGCTGATTGGTCTGTTTCCATTCGACTGTGGGCAAAAACTCAGTAGACAAAATAAAGAACACACTGATCTAACTGAACGTCCGTTTACCGTGTTCCTCTGGGATCATGAACCTGACTGTGTGTTGGTTTTCTCACCAGGACTACCAGATGTGGCTGGACCTGAGGAACCTGGAGTCCCGTATGAACGAGCGTTACATCACCCACGAGAGCGACGACCTGCGCTGGCATCACCACGCCCAACTCAGCGGCCTCGACTACCCCCTGCACCTCGGCAACGGTCCACGTGGTGACGGTGGACAGGGGGCGGAGCGTTACCAAGAGCAAGAGAAAGAGCTGGAGACCCTCAGCGAGAGGGTCAGTGAACTCTGACGACGAGAGCGCGGGTGAAGAGCTTTGTTCTGAAGTGAGACACAAAACAGCAACAGGAACAAAATGAATGAAAACACAGGATTAAAACGAGTAGTGAGACGTTTAAAAGATGAGTCGCACTAAAAAAACACAACAACATTCAAACAAACAGGGACAGACAGAGGAGTAAAAGTCCCTCACAGTCCACAGACGCGTCCTTTTCAAAGAACATTCGCTAACTAAAGCTGTAAACTGTCCTGTTTTCTATAGAAGCACGTTCACGTTCCTCACAGCAGAAAAAACAACGACTTTATCTCAGAACTATGACTCTGAATCTGAAAACTGCCCCCAGATCTTTTTCTGTAGGACATGAGAGAAACTTGAGTTAGAAGTTTGACAGACACGTGTCCACTTATGAAATCTGGATGCAAGGATATCATCATTATTTGATCTTGCAATTATGAGGTCGTTGTTTTGTAATTATAACACAAGAATCTGGTAATTATTTCTAATAACTGCAAGATCTCTTTTACAAGGTAAAGATCTTTTATCATGTAATTAGGAAATCCTTGTTTTGTTATCACAAGAGCTCATTATTGTATTTTGTGATGGTGAGATCCTTGTTTTGTAAAAATCAGGCAAGAATTTCATAATTACCTCACATTTACGAGACTAGTTTTATAATTTCAGTTACAAGAAACTCATAATGATTCTCTCTACTTTTCTTGCTTGTTATAAATAAAGTGTGAATTTTGATTTGTGCTGTTTCTCTCCACAAACCAGCGAACAAATAAAACCATCTTATCCTGTAATTACAAAACAAGGATCTCGTAGTTTACAGATGTGGATCTTGTGATAATGAAGCACAAACCTCATGATTGTGAAAAGCTGAATAATAATTATTCACATTAAGATAATAGGAATAAAATAATTACATCCATATCTTGCACTTACAAGATCATTCACCATTTCTTTTGCTTTGTTCCAGTGTTTATCTGTATTATCCATCTACTACATAAATAAAACCGAAAAAAAATATGAAATGTTCCTGATAATTACAGAACAAGGAGCCAAAGATCTGTGGGAAAGGCCCGAAGCTGCAGTTCTTCTTTGAGACAATCAGAAAAGTAAAGAAGTTCATTTACATCCAGAAAAGACAAAACTTCCACCATGTGCTTAGTCAATAAAATAATTTCTACATTAATCAATAGTTATTTAGAGCTTTAAACTGTTCATCAGCGTTTATCTTCAGCCCGGACAAAAAATTATTTAAATGTTCATAAACTTTCAATTTTAAAATTCCAGAAGTAGAAATCCCAAACAATAATAAACCGACTTCGTTCATGAAAAATGACTGACTGTGACGGACGACTCTATCGTTCAGATATCCATGTTTTCATATGGATCTGTAGCATTTTGGAATGAAAATCCTCCATTGCTCAAAAATCAGTGTCAATAAAAAACCAAAAAGTAAAAAGAGAGAAATATTTTAGGTGTCAGTCTTCTTCTGGTTCTGTTTTCACGTTGTGTCCACAGTGATCCAGCAGGACCAGGTTTTCATTAAAAAAAAACAAAAAAAAAAAACAACAGATCATGTGAGGCTCTGTCTGGACCACAAGGAGGCAACAACAGTAGCAGAGCTCCACTGTCACTGAGCGTGAACAACAAAATGGCCGCCTGTCACTCAGTCTGAAAGACAATGTATTTTAACATCTTTTTTTTCTTAAGTTACTGAAATGAATTTAAAAAAAGAGGAAAACTCTAAAGCTAGCATACGGTCCGATGTGTGTGTGTGTGTGTGTGTCTCAGTGTGATATTACTGATTACTGTTCATTCAAACCTAAAGACTGTTCCAGCTTCGTGTGGGACGTAACATGGAGGCCGTGATCACACTGGAAGCTTTTTGGAACGTGCTGCATTTTATCTCAGACTTTGGCCTAAAGGTTTGGAATCGAACCTGAACGTTGTCAGTGAACAGATATAAGGCTTTAACATACTGGCAGGTGGACGTCATGAGAAACTCTCCGAGCGTTTTCTGTTGTTACTGCTACGCATGTTCGACGTGCATAACGTATGTAGAAGCGGGATGTTGTGTCTCATGGACCATGTCGTGCTCGCGCTGCTACGATTCTGCACAGCTGAGAGGAGAAGCTGTTGCAGGAGGTCTCGATGCTCTGGTTCCTTCTGCCAGGTCGTAGGAGGGCGAGAGGGCTGTGGCTGAGGTGGGCGGGGCCACTCATGATGCTGAGGGCCTTCATAGATGTGTTGTATGGAGGCCAGAGAATAAACGGATAGGGATGCGTGCCGACACCTGGTTCCATTTTGGATCCGGTAAAACACCCAGGTTCATTAGGTTCCACGGCCAACGCGTCAGATCTTTCATTCACGCTCTGTGTTTCCTTCGTCTCCTCTGCAACACGGTGGACTGGCTTCAACCTTCCAAAGTCAACAAGACAAATGAAAAATATATGATTGATTATTGCAATGAGCAGTATTTGCAGGTGGATGCTCATGACGACAGATCTCTACCATCCAACATGAGGTGGCATCAAGTTTCCCCTCAGCTGTCGTTAAAAGTGAAACGTGTTCATTTTAGCTTCTACGGCTCCGGCAGCTGCAGCACAGTCGTCACCACGTCGTCACCACAGGTCGTCACCACAGGTCGTCACCACATCACCAAACTTTTGACACCAATTCTTTGACGAGGACACAAGAATGAACTGAGCGGTGCCGCTCTGTTTGTCCCGCTGAGCTTGAAGTGTGTGTCTTTCTTTTCCTGCAAAGGGCAACAGGGAACAATCAGTTTTCTTATGATCATGTTGAAGTTAATTTGTGATCAACTTCATGAGAAACTATCAGGTCATTTTGTTCTGTTGCTTTAAAAACCGTTTCCATGTGAGGCGTGCCGTGTTTAAATCGTCACGCTCCCTCTGTCTTGCTGTGTTTCTGGCTTCCACGCAGTAAAAACCAAAAACATTCGATGGTTTTTTAAAATTTCTGCTCTGAGATCACAGACCATGACTTCTCCAGTTTATTTGGCACTTTGGCTCTTCAGCATGCAAAATGTCAGTGTTGTCCATGTTCCTCCTACAGTCTTCTTCCATGAGAACACACGGTGGGCGGCTGTAGTGATCACTGCATATTCATTTTAAAAGTTTACAGTTTATTGCCCTACGTGCTGCTCAGTGGACACTCATGGTTCAGGGGAGGCCTCCCATCATGCTCCGCAAGATGTCTGTTTACCGATAAGCAAGGCAAAGTTGGACTGCCACATTTTTATCTGCTCCCATACAGAGACAAAGGAGAACAGCATGCATCGAGGTTATTTTATTATAACGCTGCCATAGATCTGAAACATAAGGGCTGTTTCTCTGAAGCCTTCATGGCCTTGACTTCTTCGTGCCTCTCTCTCGCTGATTAATGCCTCTGACATTTCAGCTTCAGCTGGAACAGAAATGTTTGCTGCCGTGGAAGTGTTTCTTTGTAAAGACCCGAATTATCGAGCAGTTGTTATTTTCTAATTGTGTGTATAAATGGTGCAAAATGTGTGTGTGTGTGTTGTCATCCATTGTAAAGAAACTAAATGATTGGCAGTAGAGGAGCTCTGGGTGATCAGCAGCCGCCGTGTGTTGCTGCAGTGTTTACAGGAAGTGAGGCCTCTGACAGGGAAAGGTGAGGTTATACCAGGTGACTAAGGAACGGAGCTAATTTTTCTTCTTTGTGCCTGGAGCCTTCCTCACATTCATCCTCACATTAACATGAAGCCATGAAACAGTCCTGCACACGTGTTAGCTGAGTTCAGCATCTCCTGACTGCAGCTTCATCTTTAACCCACAGAGGTTAGAACAGAACTGATCCTCTCGTCTACTTCTCATCAAGAAAAGGAGCCATGTGTTTCCCAAAATGTCAAACAGCTCGTTTTACATAGGTACAGTTTTATCTGGAGCCTCAAAGAACGATCACTTCACCTCTGCTGCAGCAGAATGTTTCCATGTTTTTGCTGTAATATGCACCAACAGTGGATATGAGGCCTGATGTAAGGCCACAGCCTGGTTTGTTGGTTATAGAGTCGTATGTGTGTCTATAGAAGTAACAGTGGACAGTGTGCTGTGGGCTTCGGCTCAGGATCACAGAGGGACGAGGCGGAGAGTGTGTGTCTATGTGCTGAGTGGTTGACTGTTTCTAATGTGGCTTCACTCCTCGGGCGTCTGTGCTCCCAGCAACCTGCCTGATGTGTTCACAAAGTGTTTGCTGTCTGCAGGAACTTTAAAGATGTATTTTTCTCTGCAACATGTTTAAATAAAGATATTTTAAAGCAATCCGAAGATGTTCTCAGTGGCGTTTTCTGACAGAATTAACCTCATACATGTTCACAGAACCTGCGAGTGAAGCTGCAGAACGTTCCCCACGCCCTGGCGTGAGATCGATTCACCTCCACGTCTCACACTCACACACAGAATCAGTGTCATTTCCGAAATTTTAAACTGTTCCTCAAATATTTTCAGATAGTTTTAGATTTTTTTTAGTTTTTCAGGAAGGGTCACGTTCTCTGTTTTCATTTTTATAGATTTTTCTCAGATTTCCTGTCACATCACTGTGTTACTCTCCCTGTAGGTTTTGTGTTTGTTCAGGTTTGATGGTCAGTGACAGAGGATAGGCCTCTGTCACCGGAGGACGGGTCTGTCCTGGAGGACGGGTCCGTCCTCTGAGGCTGTTGAAGGTGGAAGGTTTTTCTCGGTGTGGTTGGAAGCTGCTCACACTCTTCAGCCTCTTCAGTGATTTGTGATGTTTTGGTTGTAGAATTAAATTTTGACTCAACTTGATTTTTTAAATTTTACTGCTGCTGCTAATACTGCTGTTAGTATCTGTTACTGCTAATATTCCTACTGAAACCACACAGCCCAGTTCAGCATTACAGTTCTGCCACTGCTGGAACTGTTAGCATCACTGCTGCTATTCTAAGTATTACACGAGCTCTGTAACTAGTACATGATGAGTTCTTCCAGTGCAGCAGCTGCTCAGCACAGCAGCACTCGTCATGCAGTACTGCTCATACTGTGGCTGGTTGTTCTGCTGCTGCCTGCTACTGAGGACGAGATCACAAAAGTATAAGGACTGTAAATTGTGTGTGATTAACTCCTTTTAGTAAAACAACCTGCTAACACTGCTGCTGCTGCTGCTGCTGCTGCTGCTGCTGATGATGATGATGGTGATGATGATGATGGTGATGATGATGGTGATGATGATGATGGTGGTGGTGATTTTACTACTGTCACTAGATGGTAGCTGCTGCTTCTCCCACTGATGCTGCTGCTGTTATCATCTGTTCCTAAGTTTTACCTGAATGTCACCAGCACTGCTGCGACACGATGTGTGTAACACTACCTGCCTGCCTCCGCTGCTGACGCACACTTTGTTCTGATGTTGAACAGACTCAGTAGAAACCAAACAGTCGCCTCGGTCTCTGCACTTTTTATTTTACTCTAGTTAAAAACAACTTTAATTTAATTGTCCCCGTGTGTTAAATTTCTTGTTGCTGTGTGAAACACAGAACACACACACGATAAAATGAAACATTATCAAACACACAACTAAAATAATCAGAGGTATCGTGGTGCACATGTATTTTATTCTTTTATTTTGACAGTGAGACAATTACATTTCCTATAGTGACAGGATCAGTAGGTTTGAGTGATGTGTTTAACGTTTAATGTAAAAGAAATTGCTTTGACATGTTTGGCTGTGACATGTGTGTGTGACTGTTCACACACTGAAGACACACAAACACAACGAGATAAAACGTTACAGGATTATTTTCATGAAACAAACTCAGAGCTGCGGGACACAGTGGAAACGTGTTGCTTTCAGGGCTTTGTGTTTTTATCTTGTGTACATTGCAGCACATTTACTGTCACACACACACACACACACACACACACAAATGTCACTGCATTCACAGTGTTAACAAAAAATATCAACAAACACAGCAACACAAAGAAGAAATAACCAAACTGTGTGTTGTCTCTGATGGTTGATGTCGCCACAAGATGGCGCCCCATGAGAGGCAACCGGTTTCATCTGAGCGTGTGTCTCACTCTCACTTACACTGTTTTTGAGCGTGTGTGTGATTTGTGTGTCATTTTACTTGTGTGTGCTTTCTGCGCAGATGTGTGTCTTTTTTGTGTTTTTTCAAAGGTTTTGTCTCTGAGTTGTGTGTGTCTGTGTGGGTCCATGGTCTTTGTCTGTTTCTGTCCCTGTATGTGTATTTCTGTCTCTGTCATCTATTTTGTGTTGTGTGTTTCTGTGTGTGGTTTTTTTTTTTCGTTTTTTTTTATTTTTTTTTTCGGTGTTGTTTTGTTGTGTGTGTTTGTTGCCGCCGAAAGCGCCTCCCAACACCTACCGCGGTGCTTGTTGGGACACCGGGGGCCACATGAACACGAACACACACATTTAAGAAACAGCAGACAACAAAAACAAACAAGCCTCCCTATATGCCAATTAAAAAAACAGAGAGACGGAGAGAGAGCGAGAGAGAGGCGGGTTTAAGACAAAAACTGAATTATTTCAGAGACTCAGTCAGCGATTCCAGAACAACGAGCATGAGTCGAGGCTGAAATCCTCCTGATTTCAGCTCAAAATCAGAAACATGAAACAAGAAAATGACAAAGATCAGAGCAGAGAAGGGACAGGGACACAGGGACAGGGACACAGGGACAGGGACACAAATTTTATCTGACCAGTCAAATACAAACAGCAGACACTTTGCTCAGTTTTTGTTTTTCTGCAGCAAAACACACACTGATGCACACACACGCACACACACACACACACACACACACACACACACACACACACACAGTGAAGCCTGTTATGTGTGTTGAATCAAAGCAGATGCAGGAAAACTAAACTGAAGCTTCCTTGTCTTCGTGTACACATAAAACACATACAGCTCAAAATCAACAAATACTGTGATGAAACAAAACAACAACAATAAAAACCAAACAATGTGAAATATGACACACAAATAAAAGACCTGGTCACACACACACACACACACACACAAACTGTGTGGATTCACTTTCACACCAAGTGAATTTATTTGACTTCAAAACTTAAATCTACGAGCTGTTGTTTGTTTGTTTGTATTTTAGTGAAAAAATGCTTTAATTAAATAAATAAAATTTCATTTTTGTTTTTCATTAATAATATGCTGACTATTTATTATGATAAAAACTATAGAAACACACTGGAAAATATAATAAACACTACAAACCACAAACATGCACATTGAATTGTAAATGAATAAATAAACACTGAAACTACATGTTATCACTGTAATTTTTTTTTTGTATTATTGTTTTAAATTGTTTTATTATATTTAGTTAAATTGAGCTAAAAAAACACAATTAAAAAAGTCGTGATATGAGTCATAATAGCTTTATGTCACTATGTTTAATTATTAATACAGTTTAATAATCATAATAATAATAATATGTTTGAACATTTGTTCCATGTTTGAAATGTGACAGAGTCAGACAATTATTCTGATCTGTAAAGAACCAATATTCATGTTATTGTGGTCAGTGCTCATTTTCCTGTTTATGGTGAAAAGAAAAAAAAAAAAACAAATATAAATTAGGTCTGAAAAATTCCAACTTAAACATCCACCAGCACAAATAACAGAAGAAATGATTTGGATTTTAATGACAGTGCCATCACTTCTGATCAGAACCATAACAATAAAAATGAATAAAAAGCAAGAAGCTTGTTGTTAAAATGAACAATTATTCTACTTGTTCTTAAATGAAATAAATAAATAAAATACAAAATAAATAGAAAGCAGTATAACAAAGATTAGAATAATCTAATATTCTAATAGATTAGAATAATTAGAATATTTGTGTTTTGTATTTATTTGTTTAATTTGTAAATCTGGAGTTTTTAGGAACCAGTTTTTTATTTTGTATTTTTTCATTCTGCAGCTGAAAATTTGCACCTGGTTGGTTTAAATATTTTTAGACCATGTATGTTTATATTTATCACAACTAAAATAATAAATAAATCAAAGCCTCAGTCTTTATCCCCACATTTATTCTTTCACACAGATTATTTATTCATTTTCATTTAGATCCACACTTACACAGAAACATTTAACAGTTAACTTGCAATAACATGTTTATCATTAGGATCAGGAGGGGCAGGAAAATATATAATGAAATAAATGAAATCTACCTGAACAAGCACGTTTTATATTTAATTCAGCTGTTTGTGTTTTTTCATTTGACTTATTTTTGTAGTATTTCAGTGCTCTGATCCTTCCTCCGTCTCTTTTCCTTCAGTTGAGCAGAAAGAAGCTTCAGTCTGTTCAGCTGAAGAAAAAAAAAAACACACATTCTTTGTGTTGAGACTCTCGTTAAGCGTCCGCCTGCTGAGGCAGCTACCAAACCATAAAGAAACCTACATATAACACCTCATCAATTATTCTATAGCTTGTACAAAGAATTCATGACGGGAATTAAAGCTGCATTCATGAGAACTCAGGTTGGACCAGAAACGTCGATGCAGCTTTAATCAGGAGATTAAAAAATAGGTGAAGCTCAAAAAGTTTAAGGAGAAAATAAGATGAATCAAATATTTGAAGGAAAACAGGTTTTTATTCATTGTAGTGTTTGGATGAAGTAGATCGTCGTTCAGAGGGAATCGTTTCATTAGATTAAAATAATGAGCGAGCAGACAAAGAGCAGGGGGAAATTTCAAATGATTTCAGCTCAATTCACCATCAAACACAATCAAACACAGCACACACCATGTAGGTTTAAATGTATGCACCTGCTTATTTCTGCATCTCCTCTGTGAACTGCATCAACTTTCAGTTTTCTATTATTTTGTGTTTTTCACCACATTTATGACGATTCTGACTCTTAATTTTCTGAAGTTTAAAAAAAAAATAAAACAGTTTTATTCTTAGTTATAGAGACCAGCTCACAGCACAGATCAATGCCACATTTATAACTGAGACCAGTTTTCCTCATTGTTTTAACGTTATTTAAACGTTATGATGAAAGTACTGTTTCTTTTTCAGTGTTATTTTATAGATTTATTTTTAGATTCAGATTCTTTTTTATTTATTTCTTGCCTTTGTTGTCATTTAATGAAAACACGAGATGATTAATGCACAAGATTTATCCTTCAATTCTGAAACCGATCAAATAAAAATTATGATTTTAATTTATTTTGTCATTGAATTTTTGGATACACACGTGAAAAATAATAAAAAACGATAATTCATAAGAAACTTAAGCAGATTGTTAAATGTGTAAATTCAGTCTGTGCTTAGTTTTATTTTGAATCTATTTACTGATTCAGTTTGAGAACTTTTTCGTCTTTTCCTGCTCTGATATTTTATTAATACTGTTTAATCTGTGATTTATTCAAAGCTAATGTTTCATTGTATATTTACAAATATAAACATTAACTGTGATGAATTAACAGATTTAATGTCCCTGCTTTCATCTCTGTGAGTTCTGCAGCTGCTTAATTTAAATTTACCTGGTAGTTTTGATTTAATTTTAATTCCTTAAATTTTAAATCCTAATTTAATTCCTGTTTTTTCTTGGATTTCAGTTTGTGGATGATCAGATTTATTCCGTTCCTTCCTCCTTTGTATTCGCAGCTCATGTTATAGTCTGCACACACAAACCTGTATGTACATTTCACACAGATCTGTATTCATCTCCATCGTTCCCTGTGTGTTTCTGCTGCTGCTTTTACTTTTTCACTGCTGCCTGATTCTATTGTCTCTGCCTTTTATTTCTATTTTTACATGTTGTGTTCCCGTGTTATTCAGAGCGCTGAGGTGAGCTGTCAGCTCGACGCCGCGAGGCATAAAAGTCTGCAAACCAGCAGCCACCATATGTCTCTCGCTCCCTCTCCTTTTCTCACTTCATTACTCGCTCTCTCTTTCTTTTCATTCCCTTTCTCTTTCTTCATCCTTCTTGCTTTTATTGATTTATTTCTCCCTCTTTCTTTCTTTCAGTGTCAAATTTTAAAACTCCAAAGTGTTTTATTGTAAACTCTGGTACAGTTTTACCAAAACACGGTGAAAATGAACAGAAATGTACAGTGTATGATAGTGATGATAGTGAGTGTATTTCTGTCTTCTCCCAGAGCCAAACCAGCAAATCATGTCTCCTACTAACGAGCGCTGAGTGTGTGTCACAGCCCGATGGATCGGATCCCTCTGAGCCATTCAGCTCCACTGTTTCCAAAAACTATTAAAACACATCAGTGATACACACTGTTACACTGGGTCACATGTTCATCACCATCAACACACACACACACACACTGTGGTTTATTCTGACTCAGTCACACACACATCGACCTGCTGCCCCAAATACTCACTACATCACCAAATGTGGATTAATCCACCGCTGAAAATAGTCCCCAACAAACGCAGCATCTCCTCCAGTGAGCAGCTGTTGGAGGAAAATCACTGAGCCTTTTTAAAAAATGTTGGTTGGTTCCCAACAAACCAGAGCTTTGCTATAAAATCATACCTGAGCAGTGTGGGTTCATGATAATCTGATCAAACACGTCTTCATTAGGAACATGCTAAGTTAGTACAACACAGCTCGTAAAACTAGACGCTGACACTGAGCCATTACACTGGTGACTCAGGCAGGAATAATGCTCTTTGCTAACATTTGCTAACAAATGTACAATTAATCAAATACCAATACTAATTAACGAGCAGTGGACCTGGGACTTTTAGGACCTCCTGGGCTCAGAGGAGGTTAGGGTTAGGGGTTAGGGCCCACATTGCTTGTAAGTCAGCGCTGGTTGTACAATAATTTTACTTTTTTTAATGCACAGTGTTTTTGATCCTCACATGATAAACACCAACACTCGCAAGTTATAAAGACAGGGAACGTTCACGTCCCAGAACCAGCATTTGATAGCATTAGCATCCATTCAATAAAAGAGATGTGGTCTCGTGGTTGCCCTGTAGGTAATAAACAAATATTGATCAGAGCGATCACAAACTGTAAACAGTCTGAGAGAGACAGCAGATGATTTTACACACAGGTTAAAGAAAGATCAGGGTCAGTGTTAATGAAAAAGACAAAGTGTAACTGCAGCTTTATAACACAACAGCAACTTCGGTCCAACCTCGACTTCCACACACTTTACTTTCCCCCTCTCTGTGTAAAGGACACATTTTCTCCGCTGGTACTTTGGCACTGGACGGAAGTTGTGAGGTGCAGAATCGTCTGATATGGACATAAATTTGGACATAAATTTAAGGGGCACGAGGCTGAAGAAGAAACACGTACATGTCTCTTAATGTTACTTAAGATCCATACAAACGTCCTCCTGCACGCTCCTTTATATTCAAAATAAAAATAAACAAACATACACATCCAAGTCTGTGAAATCTGAAATCTTTCACAGTTTAACAGGAAGTGCTTTTTAATGTTTCGTATTGTAGGTAGAGGGATGATGACAAGCAGCTTGAACTGTTCTCTCTCTGGCTCTTTATCTGTGTTTTCAGCACCTTTCAGCCTCTTCACTTCTCTGTTTTTTACTCACTGTCACTGTCTCACACTCTTTCTCTCTTCCACTGTCTCTTTGTCTTCATCTCTTGCTCTTTTCTTCTCTCCCTCCTCTTCATCCTCTCGCCGTCTTTCACTTTTTCCTCTCTCTCTCTCTCTCTGTCCCTGGCAGACAGAGGGATGATGGGTTTGTTGCCGTAGTAACTCCTTCATTCAGCTCTGTTGGCACCAGCAGCATCACCCAATGACGACACACAAATACAACAGCTTTCCCACGTCGACATGATTTAGTTGTGTCTGTTAGGAAACAAAATGAGATTAGACAACACGAACATCCCACCCTCCATCCTTTCATCCATCCCTCCATCCATCCTTCCCTCTTCCCTCCGTCTGTCCGCCATGCTCGCTCGCATGTTGATTACACACAGCGGCAGAAAAGACAACAGACGAGTAAAAACAAATGAACTGAGCCTCCCAATTATCGCCCTGCCGTCGAGTCGTTTCTCATCTCCGAGCGGCTGCTTCTCCTCTCAGATGTTTGTTGTTTGTGGTTCCATCGAGCTGAGATGAAACATTATTGATCGCTGCAGGGAGACAAAGAAAACGACCTGATGCACGAACAAAAGACAGAAAATAAATGAGGCAGGATAGGACATGTTGAAAAGAAGAATCTGCCCCAAACACTGAAACGCTGTTAAAAAAAACTGTTTCCCGTGTTTTTCTTTCCTGTTGATAACTGATCAAAAACAACAGCTTCAGACTTCAAATACTCTGAGCGACCTGTGTTTATCTTTACCACACAGACTCCTGGGAGTTATGGTCGTTTATTTATTACATCACCTTTACAGAAATGATTCACATGAGCGTCTCTGATCTGATCTGTTCAGGTTCAGTCTTTGTTGGGGGGGTCAGGTCAGTGTTTCACAAACTTTTTAGCCCACAGCACGTAACCACTCAACCTGCATATAGTTATAATATAACTATCTGCATAAACGAAGATCAACAAGTCCTAAAACTTTAATGAGCTTTGTATGTGACTTGTAGGAGCGTTCCAGCAGCAGCTCACCAGCCCAACCTCCTGTGTACACATCAGCTGATTTCCTCCTGTTATAATTACTGAGGCCTCCTGGGGTCGCCTAACAATAAAACATAACTATGGGTCTTATTGAGCTGCGGGCACACACGAGCCATGAGCCAGGAGGACAGCCTCAGGAGAACACGAAAATGAAACCTCACTTTGATTTGTTTTTGTCTTTTTATGATTAAAAATGGTGCAAAAATCATCACAAACGGGGCTAAATGTGTCTCCAAGTTTCCCCCTGTGAAATCAAACTGACGTGAAAACGTTTAAAAGTTTTCTTTTTCCATCGGGCATCAATCCGACTTCCCTCCGTGAAGACAAACTTTCTCCAAGCAGATTAGTCTCTGTCTCAGTCTCAGTCTCGGTCTCGGTCAGATTCTTTCATGTTCTGTCAGCTGGATTGATTTTGTGTCACTGCTGCTGTTTGGCTCCCGGGGGAGGATCTGAAAGGACTCTCTCCGTTTTGAATACACACCGGCCGAGTTTACGCTGTTTACTCACCACAACAACTCTACTGCAAATCTATAGATCTGTGTGTGTGTGTGTGTGTGTGTGTGTGTGTGTGTGGGGGGGGGGGGGGGGGGGGGGGGGATTCACTCTGTGAATCAGAGTTTACAAGGACAGCAATGAGCAAAGCTACTGTCTGATTTAATAATAGATTTTAAGATTTAACATTTATCAATTTAAAAAACCCTCAGATTTAGCTGGAGTCTCGTCATCAGAGTACATTTAGCAGCTGAAACTTTCTACCAGGTCATGTGATCCTCATCAGCAGACGGGGTTGGTCCAGTTTTCACTGTCATAGTCCATAAATAATGTCAAGTTATGTTTTTGTCTTGTGTCTATGTTGACTCGTGATTTCTGCTTTTATTTTGAAATCTTATCTCCTCTTGTTTCAGGTTGCTGCCCTTCCTTCATGTTTCCCGCCAGTCTGATTGTTTGCCCCGCCCTGATTGTTTCCACCTGTTTCCCATTACCTGGTGTCTATATATTGTCTGCGTCTCCCTTTGTTCTGTGGCAGTTTGTCTTGTCTCTTGTCCAGTGAAGCGTTGTTTGTCTCATCCTTGCTCATCAAGCCAGGTCTCGTATTATTTTTTACTTTGTTCCTTTGTTGTTTTTGCTGCTGCTTTGCCTGTTTTGGTCTTTTGGTTTAGTTTGTTAGTTTTCCTCTTTAAGTGTGATTTTGTGTTTTCCTCGTTTCGAGTGGTTGTTGGTTCTTCTGTTGTATTTTTGTTTCTTTGCCTTTTTCCCCATTTGTGTGATTATTATTTGTTGCTTTGTTAATAAAAACTTTATTTTTGATCCTGTTTCTCAGATTTGTGCTTTCAGGTTCAGTTTTTTTGCTGAGTCGTGACACAGTGTGGCTGTGAGTTTTTCAGATGCTTCGTCCTCCACGAACCCAGCAAAACAACAGCCACCACAATTTCACGACAGCTGCGGGTTGCTGATTGAGACCATGTGACTGAAATCTCCTGCACAGGCTGTCTGAGACGCGGGGCAAAGTAAAAACCCATGGAGTGTGGCATGGTGCATTTAATGACTGCCACAAAAGTTGGACAACAGAACAGAAAGCAAGTGTAATACATTTTATTGTGACTTCTTGTGCGTCACTCCACCTGAGGAGTTCCTCACAGCACAGGTAACGTGCGCTGTCTGTAACACCGGCGTGGTCCTTTAACAGGAAGAAGAGTGAGGATGGAGGAGAAATCAAACTGGAAACGTCAGAGTGACATTGATGTTTCTCCTCTTGGCCTTTCTCTCCTCTCTCGCTCTGTTTAAAACAAAGCGTTGGCTGCTGTCAATCACGCCGTAATCGCCAGCGAGGAGAGGCGCCGAGGTCGTTCTGACTTCACGAAGCGTCTGCTCACGAGCTGATTGGATGAATTAGTGACCGTAATCGTTAGCGGCCGAGCTTTAGACAGACTCTTAATGTCTCTGTATTAGCACTAATGGAATGCAATTTCATCTCTTCCCTCTGCTCTCCATCACCCCGCCCGGCCGTGATCCCGGGGGCACTGCTGGACCGTCGTCTAGGTAACTGTAATCACCGTGCTGACGCCCGGTCCCCTTCCTCCTCCTCCTCCTCCTCCTCCTCCTCCCGTGAACCCCTCAGTGAGACAGAGAGAAAATTAGAGATGGCTCTTAATAAGAGCCCTGGTGCTAAAAGAAAATGACCAATATTCTTCCTCAGGCAGGGAAATGATTTGAGCTGCAGCCAGTTTTGTGAAGGAGCAGCGGGGGAGATTAGCTCGATTAAGGCCAAATCAGACCTGCTTCCAATTTGATGAGAGAAGGGAAGATAATAGCTCTCAGATTGGTTTCTCATGCAGCTCCGGCCTTTACTGAGGGAATTAAACCACTCTTTGTCTCTCTGTCTCTCAGGGTGACTCCACTCCCCCGACCAATCAGAGATGCTAGCTGCTAAATTAGAAAGCTAATATAACCTTTTCTCCTGAGAATTACTTTCATATCCAACTAGTTTTCATTAGCTAAACAATTTGGGGGGGATTATGTTTCCAACTTGTACCATGGCTGCAGAAAATAGTTGTCTCTGATTCAGGCTGGCAGGTTTCTGTTTCACCATCACTCTGAACCAGAGCTGGAGGTATAGACTGTACCTGCAGGTAAACACAGCACTGATGCTACAGGCCGTTAGCATTTAACTGACTGCACCGTGAAGATGAGACCGGTTCCATGAAAAGGTAAACAAATGCCAATAATACCTGGTGAAAAAATAACAGAGGAAAAACAAAACCAGTGTCACCGTGACAACTGTGTAAACAAAGCGTGACATCCAACAGGACAACGACAGATGGACAGAGTTAGTTCGCTCTGCTGAAATTTAAAGTTATTCTGAAAGAAGCAAGAGAGAAACTTTCCGACAGGATTTTGGATCAACCAATCAGCTTTCAGCATGTGAGCAAAGGAAGGACAACATATCAGTTCACTCACTGGTCTTTATTTTTGACCCAGCTCTCTAGTTTAGTTATAATAAAAGTGTTAAAGGACCAAGCCTGTATCTATATCTATGTCCAAACATCAAGTCCATCTACTGAGCTTTTCAGCTGTTTTGTTAATCTGTCACCGTGTGACCTAAGGACAGAGTTAGTATCTGGACTTTAACAACCTTTGATTGAGCTGAAGAAACTGTGGTCAGGATTAAATGTTTGAAAAGATAAATAAAGACCGACTTGTGAAAGTAAAGTCAGATGAGCTCCACACGCTGAACCTTTCTCTGGTTACTTCACCGTCACACTACTTGTTGCATCGACTCTAAATCGCACAGCAAATCATTATTTCAAATGAGCTGCGTATGAAGGAAATTCAAAGGCGGCTGGGATGATTAAATTAGATGTTCAGGAGGTTTTTTTTCCTCTTTCCGTTCTCAGAGGCTGCCGAGGTGAAAAAATGATTTAGAAGAGAAAAGAGTGAAGCGATTGGATGTGACCTTTACGGAGAGACGATGAGAACATGGAGATGGATGAGGAGGTGATCTGAGAGGAGAGGTGCAAACAGCAAGAGTGGAGGAGAATTAACAGGACTGACTGTTCCCAGATCAGACGCCGTCCGCGGCCTCGGCTCATTTTGCTGCGCTTTGACATTTGAATGATGTCACACGTCTACATGTTACTGTGTGTGTGTGTCGAAAATGGCTTTGTTACACGCTGTTTGATCTCAGTTGAATCGAGCCTCGTTCGGATGAGTCAGATTCGTCTCTGTCAGAAAGGTCAGGTGACTTTATGATCAGAGGGTCAGTTCACAGTGGCTGGCATCCGGTCGCTTCAGCGGTCTGTGCGTCTGTCAGACACACACACACACACACACACACACACACACACACACACACACACACACACACACACGACAAATTTAACCAGTGATTAGAATTTGATATTGAAATTTAAACACTGCTTCGTTTCACAATTTATCTGGGAATTCGTTCAAAGGGCTTGTGAGTGATTTTTGAGGTTTATTTGCTCTTTTGTTGTACATGTAACTGTTAGACTCGTGGTTCCTGGAGTACCTGTGTTCAGGTGATGAGGTCCCAGCTGATCTGCTGCGTGAAAGGAAGCTGAAACACACAGCACCTGCCTTTACTAAACGAGGGGCACACCTCTACCAAAGAGGACAGCTAAAGCTAAAGCCTGCACCGGTCGTGCCAATCAACCTCGCACCAATCAGGATAAGACACTGTTACCTGTCAGGTGACATGAGACATGGACTGGCAGCAGAACAGTCACAGTTGGACGCACAGGACGTGAACAGTGGAGCAGTTTTAAATTTAGTTTTTACAGCGGTGACGTGAGTTTGATCTCTGTTGAAGTGAGAATGCTCGAGGCAGTTAGTTTGGTGCTGGCAGCAGTAAAACAACCAGAGAAAAGTCTGACATATTCTGAACTGCACATTCTATATTTCCCAGTTTTTACAATTTAGGAAACTGTTGAACTGTTTCAACAGAAAAACAAACAGAGGGGATTAAAATACCAGATCTCTGTGAATAAATGTCAGACGTGGAGTTTAGCTGAATGTTTGCTGTTGATGTTTTTCAGGTTCTATTTTGGGGCCGAGATGATGAGACGATGATCCCCGTGGGGAAACTGGATATCACAGCTGAAGTCACAATGCTTCAGTGTTTCTCAGCTTTAATTGAAAATCATGTTGAAAAGTAATTTCAAAAGCAAATTTAGACTTTGAAAAGAGTTGAAGAAAAACAACACGGTCATTAAAGCTCCACCAGCCTCTTATTCTCACTCAATTACAGCATGTTTGGTGGAAATTAGACTGTAATCACACTATCAGACTGCTGCTTTCAATATTTTAAAGCACAGAAACAATATTATACATTTACTTTTTACACTTTCCGTTCTGAAGTGGTGAACGTGTCTTTCTACAGGAGTCATTTTGTACATAATTAAATGTGACATCGCCCATATGTGTTATCAGAGTTTGCTTTATTTGCACATATAAATAAAAAGAAACTGAGGTGACACAGGAAAATAAATGTAATTGAGACATTAAGACTTTAAATTGTTTCGACTCAGGCTCCAGTCAGTTGATTTCAGAGAAGAATAAACAACAATAAGCTGTGCTTTATTTATCAAAACTCTCAAATCGACAGCTTCTTGTTTCTGGTTGGGCCGTCTCATTGTCTGTCTGTTGGTTTGTTTAACCACAAAATAATGGAAAAAATCATATTTCTCACATTTGGCCTCAAACTACCAGCAAAACTAAAACATACTTTTTCCATATGACAACAAACCATCAGTTAGAGGTCGTACTTCCTCCGTCTGATCTGAAACTGCCTCGGATTTTGAAGTTGAAGAGCTTTGAACACTTTGACTGATGCTTTTCTACAGTGAGCTGAGTAAACCAGAGAAAACCAAAACCCAGATCCACTGGACGCAGACGCTGGACAGGAGCTCCTCCTCTGCTCCCTCTAGTTCCTCCTCACTGTTTACATCAAACACACTTTTTCCTGCCTCAGCTCCTCCATCTTGTTTTCATGCTGCTTGTTTCCTGTGCTCCTCTCTTTCGTTTGGTCAAATTCAGACACACAAACACACACACACACACACACACACACACAGAGTCCAGATTAAAAAGTCTCGTGACACTTAGACAGGTCTCTGGTTGAGGCGGGCGGGGCTAAGCCCTGTCACATGTCAGCGGCTGGGGCAGCAGCTGATTGGTCAGTTCATTAAATAAGGGCGGCTTTACTGTTGTGTTTCTCCACATCAAACACCTTCTCAACTCGCTGCTTTGACAACCGTCAGCCAGCAGCTGATTGGAGCTGACTTAGGCAGGTTCAGCCGGGCCTTCCACCGTCCTCACACCGGACTGCTTCGGTTTGGTGGAAACAGAAATGCACCAGGAGGGAACATGATGATCTGGTTTAGTCATATTTAACTTCAGATGCCGGAAACACACAGTGCTGAGGCTCTGAAATGCTGATTCTAAAAATCTTAGCTGTGGAAAACTCTTTACTCAAAGCTCTTTGATCTGAACCTTAAATTAAAGGAGTCTGTGTAACGTGGAAGTTCAGCCTCTAACCTGCTGTTGCTAAGTCTGTCAGTGTTTCCCTTCAACTGACTGAGTCTCCATCTACCTGTTTTTTTTTTCCATCTACCTGTTTTTTTTTTCTTCAAAATAAAGTACAAATAACATCTGTCAATAAAAAAGAGAAGCAGCTCCACCTGCTGTTTATCTCCACCAGTCATTCGTTTGCTTTTAAAAGCCAAAAAAGACACCTGACAACAACCTGTACTCCCCGCACTCTAACCCACTTGGTACAGTCCAAGTTCCCCTCCCTATAAATCTGGATGGATTCTCTCACTTCCTGTTTGACAGTCTGCACCTTCATGTGCAGGTAACAAGACCAGGAGCACGTGCAACAAACATTTCGGTAAACGAAGCCGATTATCAGTTAACTGAACGAATCAGTGAGTGAGTTTGACTGTGTGTGGTACGTGTATGTGGACGTCCTCATTAACCGTGTGATTTAAACCCCACGTGTTGCATTGCTCAGCTGTAAAGCTAGCATGCTTAGCCTCTTGGGCTACAGCACCTCAAAGATAAGCTAGCTTAGCTGCGCAGCTAACACTCTGCTGTGGCCTACACCTGGCTCGCTGGGCCTTCTCCTGTCTGTGAGGTTTAACTGGCAGTTTGTACAAAATGGTAAGCGATGATTTTCTCTGAGATACAGCAGAGCTGCAGCTAACGGCTGTTTCTGGTGCTGATTCATCTGCTGGTTATTTTCTTCGTTAATTGTTCGGTGTGACAGAACATCATAAATCCAGGCTGACTTCATCAAATGTCCCAAAGATTTTAAATCGACTGCAGGACTGAGAAAAGCAGAACATTCTCATATTTAACACTGGTCTTTGGCTTTTTCTCTCTCTAACCTCAGATTTGGTGATTTGTGTTAGGAGACAGATTCATCCTTGTCTCAGTGTCAGTTCCTATGTACTGAAACTAAACATAATGTTCAGGGTTAGTGCGTCAGTGAAAATAAAATAATTTCTGTTAAACAATCATGAAATCCTGTGGAGACCTGCGCTAAAATTTCTTTTTCTTTTCAGGATTATGAATCAGCGTGTGACGGAGTGACGGCAGGTTAATTTGGCCTCTTGGAGGAAGTGAGACTCCTGCCATCGTTTGAACCGAGCTGCAGGAGGAACAGAAGAAGAGTCCGTTTGGAAAGAGGTATTTGAAATGTGCTGTGTGTTTGTCATGTAACACTGATGGAGGTTTTCAGTCAGAAAGCAGGTTAGTGCAGGTGAGTCTGAACCAAAAAGAGATATTTTTAGATCATCAGTCTCCAGGAGGCAGGGTGAATTAGCTCTCCGTCTCTGAGAGGCGACTTTGATTTTTCCTGATCTGATGTCTTTTCCATCGTCTCTGTCGCCGACCTGCCGCCTGCTCTCAGTGTCCCTGATTTGCACTTTGATTCAAGCACCACTGGGTAAAGCAAATTTCATCAAAGTTGTTTCCTGAATAAAAAATGAAGGCGTTTATTCCGCTCTGCGGAGCGCGGCACCGACAGCTGACTGAGGCTCAGGCTGAACCGTGGATCCATGTGAGCGAGAAATGTGACAAACAGCAACAAAACTAGCTCCGATTTTATCCAACGCGTACAACAGGTTTATGAGAATCTGGGTTTTGTAAAGAGACAGAGGACGGATGGCTACACCTGCCATCCTCCGTCCATGAGAGACAAACAGGACTGAGTGAAAGTCTCAGATCCGACTTCATTCATCTCACTTCAGAACATGTAGAACTAACGATTTCAGTGTTTCTCATTCAGTGTTTGATTGTTGTTGATTGTCAGTGGAGTCACTGCTCCACCCAAAGGCCACGCTAAACAACAGGAGCACAGTGATACACCTGCACGCTCTCCCACTGCTGCAGAGTGAATTTAACAGGATGGAAAATACAGTGGGCTCCACCAGCAGATTTCCAACCCGCCGCGTGTTTAGTTCTTTAATGATGAGATACACTGTTGTGTTGTGGTTGTTGTGTGGTGGTTGTTGTGTGGCACCTCTTCACGGTTGTTCTGCTGATCTTTATGGCCAGTGGTCGTCGGTCTGAGGTCAGTGTGTGTCTGTTTGGAATATTTCTGCCCGTCTGTGTGAATTTGTTGACGCGCTCTTGCCGTCAGAGCAGCAGTGAAAGATGTGAGACAGTGAACAGAAGCTGATGCTGATGCTGATGCTGATGATGCTGATGCGTCTCAGTCACCTGTTCCTCAGATCGGTCCCATTTCCTGAGTTGAGCTGTTGTTCTTCCGACTTCAGCTTCTTCATGTGCTTGTAAGTCAGAATGTGGAAATAACATGGATGAGGAAGACATGTTGTGTTTTATTACTCAGAGAGTTTAAACAGCATGGTAACAGCTGTTTCCAGTACTTTTCCAGTACAACAGGATTAACTGAGAGGTCACTGTAACATATCACAGTATTTAAAGGCTTTGGTTGTTTTTCTGTAAATCTGCAGAGCACCTGTTTTGTTCTGAGTGATCTTGAAAGGCCTGTAGTGTACAGTACTGTACAGTATAATACATTTCAAACCTTATATTAGATGATGTTATTTTGTGAAGTGCTTTGAAAGTCTGCTGCTTTGTCTTTTCTCAAACCAAACCATCTGGAAAAAACCCACAAAAGCCACATGCAGGGCTCATCACATCAGTCAGGATTTCTCAAGAAAAGAAGAAAAAAGAAATTTTCTGCGCATTATTATTATTATTTTTTTTTTTTTTAAATAACGCAGTCACAGATAATAAAGAAGAGCCAGTGAATAGAAAGAGACGTTTGATTTGAATGACTGCAGAGTCAAAGACCATCGGTCTCATCCGACCGTCGGAGAACAGGCGCGTCTGCACTTTTCTCTTGTTTCCTGGTGTTTTGTGGCTGTTTGGATCCAAACAGGGGCCCAGCTGAGTGCTCAGGTCGGAGGTCGGAGCTCTGACGGTCCTCCTCTTTCCTGTCTGCTAACCAGCCATCAGCTGATTGGAGGCTGTCGATGTGTAATAATATTTCAGCAGGCCGTCGTTTCCTCGGTGGGGGGGGGGGGTCGGTGCTGGTGTTACTGGTGATGGTGGGGTGTGTGTGCTGGGGGGGGGGGTCCATGCAACCATCCATCCGTCCAAATCAGCATTAATCAACACGGCTCAGCTCATTCCTCCTCATATCAAATCAGACAAATGATTACTGGCATTCAGCCGACGAGGGCCGTCGACGGCGAGGGGCCGAGCTGCGCCGCAATCAGGCTGCTGCTCGCTTCCTGGAGATCCCGCCGCAGAATCACTGTGTTTTTCTTTTCTTAACTAATCGCTTAATAAAAAAGACGATGATTGACGTTCAGAAAATAAAGGAATTGTGTGTTTCTGCGGGAACAAACGCCCTGAATCTGCACATCACAAACCCGGAGCCGGGAGTATTTAGATCAGCTCGGCCTGAAAATACTCATCATTCTGTTTTTCATCCCTTCTTCTCTCCATCACGCTCTGCTCCAGCAGAGATAATTTCATTTCCACTGTGGTGTAAATAGAGCAGACTGCCCAGAACACCAAAGAAGAAGAGAGAGGATTTAATCAGGATTCAGATTTGAGTTAAAACCAGCAGGACCTGCAGGAGCAGAGTCTCCTCCGTCTGCGGCTCTCAGCTCTGAGCACACTGGTTCCTGCTGATGCTGTAAATCTTTAAGACTCCTCACAAACATGTAGTTTATAAAAAGGTTCAGTAACTTTCCTCAAACAGCAGCTCACTGTAGTTTTCATCAAACAAAGAAGAGGAAACAGTAACTTTGTTGGGGACTATTTTCAGCGGTGGATTAATCTAAATCTGTCCACACTGCAGTGAGTACTTGTGGCAGCAGGACAGTGTGTGTGAGTCAGTACAGTTATTCAGCAAACGTCTCCCTCTCCAGATATTTTTTTCCCATGCTCCACCTGTTCCTCCAGGTCTCTGGGTGTCTGCCTCACCGCTCTCCCCACAGACCAGCTGTGGTTTTGGGCCACGCTACCGCAGCAGCCCCTGACTCTGTAATCCCTCCTGGGCCCGGAGGTCTGAGAAACATGGGGAGAGGTTTCTCCCAGACCGACCAGGCTGTCATTAAATCACTGATCTGATCATTAGAGGCCAGCAGCAGACCCCGCGCTCCGTCTGCGTCTTTCACGTGACACAGGCTTCATCATTTCAAAGTTTTAAAGTGACTGAAGTGCTGCAAAGAAACATGTAAAAGACGTTTGGCACCAAAGAAATGCATAATAATAATAAACCAAAGAAACAACTGGTTTGTTACAAAAAGACAATCCAGGGGAGTGCCTGGTGGGCTGGAGGTGTAGGATGGAGGAGGAGGAGGAGGGGGAGGAGGAGGAGGTCCACAGGGAGTCCCATGCAGCTTTGTCTGACAGTGGGAATGTTTGGTATTAGCTGGCCGAGGCGGTGCGAGTCCAGGTGACAACAGATTGTGTTTCGGGATAATTGAAGGATCAGTGGATTAAACGTGTTTTGGTGCAGACTCTGGATCAGTTAGTTAGAAGGTTCGGAGGAGGCGGGGAAAGATCTCAGGTTTGTTGTCACACATGAGTCCAGCTGAACCGTTGGTCATTTGTACGACGTGTCATCACTTTCACTTTAGTCACATGGGTTGTTTTTGGTGAAGATGGAGAATCTCAGGTGACTCAGGAAAGAGGTGATTATCTACGGAGTCCTTACAGGGACATGTTTCAGGAAGGTGGATTTCATGTTGTCAGGAAGAAAAGTGTCTTCAGGTCTGTGGGTCCAGTGCTCTCTGCAAACTCTCAGGAAAAAATATAATGTGGAAGTGAAGTATAATAATATGTGATATAAAATAACCTGTACTCACAGGTTGTTTCAGGCGGTGACTCCGTAGGTTGATGACAGTTATTAGCAAAAATGTAAAAGATTCAGAGGAAACAGCGTCTGAATCTGAATATTATCTGGTTTCTGATCTCTGGGTTGTTGGTCTGAATAAACATGACGCCTGAAGATGTCCCGTTGGACTTCCTGCCACGTCACACACCCGGGTCAGCTCCGGTTTGACTCAGCAGAGTGTCTTCAGGTCAGGTCTCACGTTTTCTGCGTCAGTGAAACTTGATTAAAGACGACGACAAACACTTGGTGTTCGTCTCCATCGTTCAGGGTCGAGGGACAGAGGGACACTATAAACAATCCCACGACCTAATTCAGACCCTGGAGCCATACTTCTGGAAAGTCAGGCCCTCGGGGGACAGCAGCAGCAGCGTCAGGGGCCAGTGATACCTGTTGGCCCCTCCCCTCTCTTCCTGATTGACAGATGGCTGCTCCATTAGATGAGAATGATAAGTGGCTCTCCGTCACCAGAAAGGACTTCCTCTTGACATCTGACCCCTGACCCTGACTCTTGACCCCTCTCAGGGGTTGACCGGCCTGCAACAGCACCCCTCCCCCTTCCCCCCTCTCTCTCTCTCTGGCTCCCTGTTTGTGTGTTAGTCTCTCGCCCCTCCACAGGTGCAGGTCAGACCTAAGTGATGTGGAGAGCAGCTTTGTTCCTCTGAAGGAGGAGAAATGAGAAAGAAGACAGATGAGAGGCAGATGAGGCAGAGGATGAAGAGGTGGAGGGTCTGTTGCTCCGCTGTCCTCAGAGCGAGAGGATGAGACAGATAGAGGACAGATGTAGGGAGAAGGACGGAGACGTTAAAGCAAAGCAGAGAAGTGTTAACTGTCATGTATCAGCATTTTAATTGATCGAATTATTTTATGACTGATTGTTTTAACTCGTATCATTAACTTACAAAATTAGTTGTGAAGAGAAAACTCGGCCTGTCAGTGAGGCTGTGAGAGGAGGCTGAGAGCTTGGACTCTGACTGAAGATGATTTCGTATTGAATATTATTATAGTTCTGTTGTTTTCTGATCTACAGCTTCACTCTGGTGAAAAATCCCAAATTCTCAGACCTTGTGTCGAGTCGATGAGCACCATTTCACAGCTTGATGGAGAGGGTCTCTTTCACCTGTGTCATTATTATTACTGTAATTATTTTTATTATTGTAATTGTTATTATTGTGCGACTTGAGAAAAGCCTGAGTACTCTCACATCAGAGCGACTCTTCAGTCCTGGAATCCAAATCTGAAGCTCCAGCGGCGGCTGAAAACAAGCTGAGGTCCTCCAGGCTGCCCAGTCCGCCGCTCTGGACTCAGCTAATAATTATAATTATTCAGGTTGGTGTATTGTTCTCTCTCTCTTCATACTTTAAAGTGTTTACAGTAATAGTAGCTCTGCCAGGAGTGGACCGACTCTCTCTCTCTCTGTATTAATAAGCAGTGCAGTACTCAGCACAGCGCGTGGTAAAGCTTCGCCATGATTACAGTACGCCATCAAGAAAATTAGTTGTTTCCCACACACAGCAAAGCACAGCGAGGGGTTTGCAACATAACAAGTTGCTTTTGTTTACAGCGGCTCGCTAGCTGTTTTCATTATGCCGAGACAAGCCCATAGACTCAGAGCCAGCTGCCACAAATCACACGTTCAATTATTCTGCTTTGCTTATGAGCATCCAAATATTTAGTCCACTTACCGCGAACAAAAACAGTAGTAAAGTGATTACAGCCGCCGAGGAGTCGAGTTCTCCTCCGAGAGGGAAACAGGAGGAAGGAAGGAGGAGAGAAGAGAGGGATGGAGCAGGAGGAGGGCACTGAGAACTGTTGGTTTTCTTTTTCTGGTTCGTAAACTGTACCTGTGGAGGCTTCAGGTAAACAGCATCACACCTTTCACTGAAATACAGACATCAGAACGACAACATTCACGTGTTAGAGGCAGAAGAACAGAAAAACAAACACACAAAAACAGAAAACGCAAAGTCAAAAAAGAAGGGAAAAGAATAAGTTAAGAAAAGATGGAGAGAAAGTAAGAAAAAAGACAGAAGGATGGAAACAAGAAGAAAGCTGTGAAGGTGGAAGAAAGACAAGTTGGATAAGAGAGGGAAGGAACGAAGGAAGTCTAAAAACATTATCTTAGCTTATCTTATTTAACAGCCTGATATTGATCTCATTCATCTTTAATTAATCTCCTGTCAAATGTAAAAGTTGTCATTTGACAAGTTTGCTGTTTGTAATGTTAACTTTTGTTAGCTTGAATATCAGGTTGAACCAGTTTGATTTCTCTTTGTTTAAACATCTGAATTAATCAGAGATGATTCGGAGACGATTCAGAGACAATTCAGAGACGATTCAGAGACAATTCAGAGACGATTCAGAGACAATTCAGAGACAATTCAGAGACGATTCAGAGACAATTCAGAGATGATTCAGAGACGATTCAGAGACGTTTCGGAGACGATTCAGAGACGTTTCGGAGACGATTAAGAGACAATTCAGAGACTCAGGCTCGTGAAGTTTAGTGAAGGAACGTCTCCAAAAATTCAAATCCTCAGCTACAGCAGCAGGAAATGGACTTAACTCTGAAACTACAGAGAGAACAAGTAGACCTAATGGGTGAGGTGGACAATGAGTGGGACGCTCTGGCAGAGGTCAGAGGTCATGACCTCTGTGTGCTCTCAGGTCTTTGAAGAGAAAGATGAGCAGAGAGCTACAGATCCTGGGCAGAGGAGAGTTCAGACTCTCAGCAGGCCTGTGGAGGGGGAGATTACACGCTCTGATAGAAACACTTTAAATATATTGTGAACTAATCCTTTAAAAGTTTTAACTCAGCGCTCAGACTTCCTCTGCAGCTGCTGTGTGGGCCGAGCGAGGTTCAATTCCCCGTGAGGGTTCACAGACAGAGCAAGGCATCAGCAGGGAACCTTTACCTTCGGTTACAGCGAGGCCTCCAGAACCAAAGCAGAACTCTGTGGAACAAATCACCTGGAAGAAGCAGCTGATTTTATGTTTAACAGTGATCAGTGACAGCAAACACATCAAACCCATGGTGAGTCTCGGTAAGATGATGTTTAACTGTCTTTAACCTCGTTACTGACTCCCTGAACCTTGTCCTTCCTGCTGTAAACCCTGAAAGGACTGTTAGAACCTCCAAGAGGAAGAACTTCAAACTCAGTGAAATAAGAAACAGCACAGCAGGAGAGTGGTGTCCACCTCCTCTAATACTTCCACTCACTGGAAGGACTGCTGCAGTCAGTGGATGCACCGGGGGGGTCACATGACCGACAGAGTCAGCATTGATAGGCTACTTGTACTGTGTAGAACCTCTTCACTAGAACCTCTTACAGGATCCCTGGATCCTGCTGGAGGACACCTCCAGCCTGCAGAGCGTTCCTCTGAGAGGTGATAATGGGATGCTTTAGGGTTCTCTTGGTTTAACCTCCACAGGGAGGTCAGAGGTCAAAGGTGAGCTACAGAGCAGCAGCGTCCAGGAGCTGGTGGGGATTAGGTGTCTTGCTCAAGGGCAGGGGCGGCGACTAGTGACACCCAACTGATGAGAAAGGACAGAGAATTCATGTTGGTGAGCTCAGAAGTTTCCCAGAGGAGATGGAACTCTGTCTGGCAGCCCCAGAATCAGGAGGTAAAGATGCTTTGACGGTTTTATGAGAAAAACCAAACCTTACTTCAGCTGAAAGACGAGAGATTAGACAGATTAGGACACGGTTCGAGCTCCGCGACATCACTACACAGAGGAGTCATTTCCGAAATTAAGAAAACTGTTAAAATGCTCACATGCCTAAAAGTTGGACCAAACATGTATCGCTCTGAAAGTAAAGACGGATTTCCTCTGAGAGGCTTCAGATATAACGTAAAGCTTATTCACAAAAAAAGTGGAGCTGTTTTCTGCATTTTAAGCAGCAATCTTCAGAAAACTACATCACAGGATGGTTTGTGTCAAACAGCAGTGACGTGGTGAAAATTCTTCTGTTTGGACGAGAATGAAGATTATTCTGCAGAGGTGTCTGTGAGGGGATGAGATTTCTCTGTAGGATCTGTATGTATTTTTTTCTTGGTTGTCTCAGAGATAAGAGTATGATGTTTTTTAGGGAGGGGGGGGCATTTCACAACACAAAAAGAGAAACTGCTTGTAACCTCTGCAAAGACTCCGAGACTCACACTTCCACCCACACAAACAACACAAACACGCAGCAACAGACACAACACAACTATTTACCAGATGATCTGCAGAGCCAGCAGCCGTGCAGGACCTGCAGAAAACCCCTGCACATGACTCATCCAGCGCCCACAGACACTGCATCCATGGGAGTGACAGCATCATTCAGGGGTGAAAACAGACAGAAGAGAAGGTGACAGAGAGAAAGACAGAGGAATATTAAAAGAGACATGTTAGAAATGTATTTGGAAGGAGGCAGAAAAGCCAAAAGTGGAACCAAATCTGCAGGGAGTCGAGCTGACAGCGGGGAAGAATTTGAACGAGGTCGAAGGCCAGACGCTGAATCTCAGGGAATTTCATTTGCAGTGTAAGACATGTTAGAATAATCGTCTCCATCTTTGTCCCTCTGCTCTGGAGGTTAACTCGCTTTAACTGGCTTTAGAAAAACCTCGACTCCAAACCAGCAGTGACAGTCTCCTACTAACACACAGTGATCCACACTGTTACACTGAGGGACACGTCCCTTCATTAACGTGAACACTCACCACAGGTTAATCCGCCGCTGAAAATAGTCCCCAACAGATGCACCATTTCCTCCTGTTTGGTAAAAACCACAGTGAGCAGCTGTTTGAGGAAAATGACTGGGACCTTTTTAAAAACTGAAATATATATTTGTGAGGGAGTTTTAAAGATTTGCATCTTCAGTAGGAACCGATGGGCTCTGATCTGAGAGCCACAGACGGAGGGGGGAAGTCGGGAAGTGTTGCACATGGGATTTGTTGGCAATAAGAAACAGAAGAGCACCAGACTTTAACTTTAGTTTCATAAATGAAAGACCTTAAAAGCCGTTGAACCTTTCAACAGTCAGCGACTGTTTTCTCTAAAGACGTCTCAGACGTGTCATTTCCAACTGTTCCCAGCATCAAAGAGGAAAAACTTTGGTGTTTGATGAAAAGGAAACGGAGAATACGTCCGATTTGTACTGATGCGGTTTATTTTGCTGTGCATTATCTGCATCGTTTCCTCAGTTTCTCTGTTCGAGCTCCATCATCAGCAGGTCAGAGTTTCCTAAACAGCAGCGACAGGACTGATTCCTCATGAAACTGAAAAAATACTTTGACTTTTGGACCAAATTTAGGACAATCAGCAGGATTTCAGCTTCGGACTCATTTCTGAATGATAAATATGGGCCCAGATAACTTGATTGTCCAATGTATATTAGACAGTACAACAAAATGTATGTTTTGTTTTCACACCCATGAAGGCTCCGTGTAAAAATGTTCTATTCTCTGTGTTTCAGATTGTTTAACGTTATAAAACTCTCAGTGTTGAAGCTTCATCAGTAACTGTCAGGCCTCGCTCTGCGGTAGGAGTGTGTTCAGTCTTACTGTGGGTGAATCTTTAGCACCACACATGCAGTGATTCTGAGAGACTTAATAAATATGTTTCTTTATTATTTATGGACAGTCAGACGCACTGAACGTGACACGGCTCGCTGCTGTGAAGCCGTCAACCAAAATCACCCAAATAAGTTATGTGCTTCTGGCCGTGACGGCAGCTCCTCAGGCACCCCCCCCACCCATCCATCCACCCATCCATCCATCCATCCACCCATCCGACCTTCCACATGACCCTCGGCCTCCTCCTTACCCATCTCCCCCCACCTTTCCCCATTAGCTGCAGCTATTACAGCCCCTGAGAGAGAGTCATTACTGCTCCCATCCATGATGATGAAGCTCTCAGCTCGAAACACCGGCAGCTTGTACAGGCTGCGCTTGATTGGCAGGATACAAGGGGTGAGGAGGGGGTGAGGAGGGGGGGTGATGGAGGAGGAGTGGAGGTTTGGTATAGGGGGTTTGTGTGATGGGAACTCCACTCGAGATGTGAATTGGCTTTGCCACTCCAATCAGGCCGCTGGATGACAAATGAAGTGTGTCTCTTTCACTCACTCTCTCTCACCCTTCCTCTTCTTCTTCTCTTTCTCCCCCTCCTTCCCCCCCTCTTCCTCTCCCTTCACACTTCTCTCTGTCCGGGTGGAGAAAGAAAAGGGGAGTTCATGTGGGAGCGCTTGACAGCAACACAATCACATTTCTATTCAGCTCCCCCGCCTGCCTATTTTACCTTCCCGGCAGCCGGGCATGCCATGCACGCTAACACACAGGCCAGCCAGCCAATTAGAACGCAGCGCAAAGAATCTGTGAAAGACACAAAAGGTCTTTAGAGGTTTGGACAGGTGTCTCATTTGGCCGCAGGACATAGTTTAGAGGCTTTTTTTCTGTCTTTGGTCGAATTTGTGGGCAGAAAGCGAGGAAGGTTATTTGTCGCGCTGTCATTTTTTTCTTCTTTTTTTAACGCCCGTCTCGTCGTCTGTCTGTCGATCCTCGCAGCCCCCTCCATGGGAATGATGGGTAAATTTGAACAGAAGAAGAAGGGGGGAGGGTGGGGACGGGGGTGACTTTGCTCCAAGCAGAAGGAGTTTAGACTGAAAAATGAAATCAAACCTGATCATTTCCCATGATTTGTGTTGGGTCACCCCGTTTTCGTCTCGCTCTCGTTGACGGTGAAAACACACCGAACGCAAATTCTTCTGCTTTTTCTCTTTTTTTTCTGCGTACAGTAATTACAGTGGGATTGAAAAAAACAAGAGCAGAGATAATTGGTTTGTTGGTTTGTGGCTCAGTTTGTTTTGCAGGGTTATTATCCAGCAGCTCCATTATGGCTGGCAGCACAGAAATCCCTCATTAGCATACACAAATATATACAGAGAGGATGTGGGAAGAGAGAAAAATGCACCAGTGTTTAATACCAAACTCTCCCTCGCACTCTCTCGCAACACACACATGCGTCGCACAAAAACATGCAAATACAATTCACAATAGAGCGGCGCTGACACTGCCTCCAGCTGTGAGGAGACGCAGGGAGGTGTCAGGAGGAGTAAAGAGGAAAGACGGAGGAGGGGAGGGAGGTGGTATGAACTATTTGTTCGGCAGACAACGGCGGAACGAGGGAAGAAGTAAAACAGAAAGACAGATGTAGCGGTAATTAGCACGAGGCCCGGCGGCAGTGGTTGTGGTTGCCGGTGGTGGAGATGACAGCGGAGGAACAGCGGAGGCTGACGGTGGCTTTCACCCTCCGCCATCATCATCCTCACCTTCATCGTCATCATCGTCAGGGCCTACACAAACCAACAATCGCTGTCAGTCTGTGTCAGAGTGGCGTGTCGCTGTAGCACAATGGCTGCTGTCAGTTAGCTCCAGTTCATCTGGATCAACTCAGTTTACTTTGTTTGTTTGGAAAAAGACGACTTGTTTGTTTGTTGTCATGTGCTTCGTTTTGTCCTTGGAGCGTTTGATGATTTGGTTTGGAAGATTAAACGTGGACGGGTTTTATTCTTAGCTTGGTCTCCTGGTTCAGGAGGACTGGGGTCAGTCGGCAGGTTGTCATGTGATGAGAATCACCAATGATCCTTTTCTGTAGAGTCTGAGTGACTGTGAAGACCACATCTGTCCAGTGACGTCTTTTTCATTCAGACCATTTAGTGAACCACTGTATCTTGTATGAAAACATCTGCAGTATTTTATCACCCATCTGGTTCGTTCTGATCCGGTTCGGTTCGGTTCGGTCTGGACTAGTCTGGATGGATTTGCCCTGGTCAGCCCTGTTTAAAGGAATGAATGTTTCTGTGATGTTTTCGGAGCAGACTTTTCCCTTTGTCTCTTATCAATTGCAAAACACATTTTAGAAACTGGGGGATTCTAACCCAGCTTTGAGTGGAACCTCCACCTCTGACCCACACGTTTGTGGATGATGGTCAACTCTAAGCACAAAGTTTCAATTTTTAAATTAGCTTTAATTTATGAGGGATTTCAGCCTCCACGCCTCAGTGTCTCTGTCTCTTCATGTGATCCCAGACTGACTCCACGATGCTGAGATCAGGGCTCTGGGGAGGGCAGACCATCTGCTGCAGGACTTCTTCTTCTTCTGGTCTCTGAGGACAGTTCTTTAGGACTCTGTGTGTTTGGGTTCGTTGTCCTGCTGCAGGTTGAATCTGGACCATGAGACGTCCTGATGGGACTGATGGTGGATCTGATCTGATGTTTTGTTGATAATTTCATGTTTTACCTTTGTCCGCCTCCTTTTTGAGATGAACATTCCTGAATTGTTGATTGCTATGAGACGTTTCTCACCCTGGGTGTGTTTGTTGGTTAGTTAGTTAGAAAAGTAAAGGAGTAGGAGTAGGAAGGAGTAAGTAATATTTGAGGTACTTATATTTTTCATTTTATGTTACTGTATACTTCTACTCCACGTTCATCTGATGATTTTGGTTATAGATTAAATTATCCAACACTGCAGTACAATGAGAGGTAAAATAATTAGCTGATTAATTAATTGACAAAAAAGCAGTTTGATCACTTTTCAGTCATTTTTCGTGTCAAACCGTTCCAGCGTTTCCAACGTTCTGTTTTTGTTGCAGTTATGTTCAGAATTTTATTTCTTGAGTTCGTCCAGTGATTGGACTAAAACAGCGTCGTGACAGTGTCGCTTCGAGCTCCGGGTGTTTGTGACGGCCGTTTTCTGAATTTCTACAAACCAAGTCTTCGATCAGTAATTTAATGAAGAAAATAATCTGGAGATTAAGCCATAATGAAAACAATTATCAGCTGCGCCTAAACTTTGCACCAAAGAGTGATTCTAGCACTAAAGATAAGTGAAGAAACGTTTTTCTTTCTTGAGCGAACTAACCCTTTAATGTTATCTGGCTGTGTCTGGTTTAGTTCCTGGTTCTTTGGTTGGGTGTTTGCGGTTTAATCAAGTCATCTTGAGGCCTCAGAGATCTGTGAGCTGTGAGAGCTGGCTCGCCTGCCCAGAGGGGGTGAGGATGGGGGAGGCGGGGTGGGGGAGTGGGTTAAGAAAAGGTAATGTGAGAAAGCTGGAGGTGACAGCTATTGTGGGAAGGTGTGAACGACAGAGACAGAGAGAAGAGAGGAGGAGGGAGGACTGAAAAGTGCTCCTTGTCCTGTAAGGAAGAGGGACCTTTTGAGGAGGACCTTCACCTCCTTCTTTCTGCTTCCCCCACCCTCCCCTCCTTCTCCTCCCCCCAATCCCCCCAATTAGACAAACATTAACATCAATTAAGGGCCCTCACGGGAACACAGGCTCTATATAATTACCTTAATGGGCGGACGCTTTCTCTCCGTCCCTCTCTCTTTCTGTCTCTTTCTTTGGGCCCTCAATCTCTTAAACAAACTTAGAGGGCCTCAGTGGGAGGGGCAGGGGGGTAAGAAAACGTTGATCGGCAGCGGGGGGGTTGTTTCCCGTTGGCTTTTGTGGTGCTGTTCTTTCTAAAAAGGCCCCGGCTGAATTGGACCTATTGGCCAACAAACAGAGGAGCTGTTCCCACAGAGAGCCGAGACTGGGACAATACAGACCCCCGACTGGGGGGGGGGGGGGGGCAAGAGAGGAGGGAAAGAGGTGGAGAGAGACAGACAGGGAGAGAGGGAGAAGTGATGGGGAAAGAAAGCAGAGAGAGGAGGAAAAGAGGAGAGACAGGAGAGAAAGGTGAGAGGGAAAACTGCAGGAAGGTGAGGAGGAGACAGAGGGACAAGGGGGAAGGATGAGGAAAGGGGGTGAGGAGGAAATGGAGGAGAGGAAGATAGGAAAGCAAAGAGGAGACAGAGATGGAGGGATACGGGGAGAAGGGAGTAAAAAGAAGAGGAGAGAGATGAGGGGGAAGAGAGAAAAAGATATGGAGGGCATAAAGGAGAGGTGGAAAGAAAAGGAGGAAAAACAAGTGAAAGAAATGGAAAGGGAAAGGAGTGGGGGAGCAGTGGGAGCAAAAAAGAGAGAAAAGAAGTAAAAAAAAGGGTGAAAGGAGGCAGAAGAAGATTAGGAGGAGAAAGTGGCCAGGAAGGAGGAAAGTAAGGATAAGAGGACAGAAAGAGGGATGAAAGGAGACTCAGCAGCACAGAAATGGAAAAAGGAGGGATGAGAAAGTGACAGGGAATGAGGAAAGAAAGGAGAGGCCGAGGTGACAAGGTAGGAAAGATGATAGAGCACAGAGCAGGCAGACCAAAATAAATAAATCAGAAGAATAATGAGGTTTATTGATGGAGCAGTTTAAAACCTGAGCTTTGCAACATAAGATAATGAAACAGTAATAAACAGTATTTTACACACACACACTGAAATGCTTAAATGACAATTTACCAGAAACAAATTGAGTTAAAAAAAAAAAAAAGTCTTAAGCTCAAACTTTTTTTCTCCTGTTGATCTGAATTCACCGGGACGTGGCCTGACAGGGAAAGCTCTGCCTTCACATCCTTTTCACTTTTAACGATCTAGCTGCTGAATTTTGTCCAGTTTGGAGTTCGAGGAGGAGGCGACATCTTTAAGATAATAAAAGCAGGACCAGAAACCCAGTTAACAAGGTGAAAGAACTGTGAATGGAATCAACAGTCGACCCTGGTTTTTAACAGAAGGTTTATTATTTGTGGAGGAAGAGACGAGAGCAGACTGCGCTGGTGTACTTTAAAGGGATTTAGAATAGAATAGAATAGAATAGATCTTTATTGTCATTGTCACAGGTACAACGAAATTTAAAGTGCTCTCCAGTCAGTGCATTAAGAAAAAAATATTAAAAAGAATAAATAAATAAAACATATTGTAACATTAGCAGCATACATAACAGACATACACACGCACCAAATCATTGCGTAAAAACAGAGTATTGCATATTATTTTTTTGCAGTATTGAGGGTTGTTATTGCGGTTGGATAAAAACTGTGTTTGAGTCTGTTTGTTCTTGCATTTATAATTTCAGTTTCAGTATGATTTCAGTTTTGTCTGAATTTAACTGCAGAAAATGTTCAGAAATCCAGTTTTAGCATCGACAGGTTTTCAGGTTTTACCGCGACACAGAACCGAGTGTCATCTGCATAAAGATGGAGAGGAATGCAGAGTGGGAGCACATCAGGTCAGAGCAAAGTCAGCCCAGAGAGCGAGGCCACTGTGAACCAGAGCGAATGAAACATTTCAGGCTGATCAACAGGAAGGAAATTACTGGAAGGCCGACACACACAGGCCCACCCACCCAGTGCTGGAGTCTGTTTCACAGAATACTGAGATCTGTGAGGAGAGCAGAACTCAGGGAGAGAAGATGGACGAGGGAAAGAAAGATAGACGGAGATGAAAAATATGGAAAATAGTGGAAAACAAGGAGACAGAGAGGAGGAGGCTAGGGAGGGAGAAAGGAGGCCTCAAAAGGAAGGAAAGGAAGGAAAAGCGTGAGGAGGAGGAAGGAGATGTGGAGGGTGAAGGAAAGGAAGTAAGGAAGCAGCAGAGGAATAAGAAAGGGTGTAACGAGGAGGTGAGGAGGCATTACAGAGGGATGAGAACTGCTCCTCATTCTCCTTCAGCTCTCCTCTGTTATGGTCTCCACAATATCACCTTCCCACTTCCTCTATTCCTCCTCTCCTCATCTTCATCGTTCTACTCTTCTACCATCTTCTGACTCGTGCTGCATTCAGCACCTCTCATTTTCTCCTCTCTGTCATTCTTTCATCCTCTTTTCCCCCTGAACATCATGTCTTCATTTCATCCTCCTCCTCTTCCTCCCCGATCACCTTGTTCTCCTCTTCATCCTCCACCTCCTCATCTCATCCCCCCTTGCCCTCATTTTTCCCTCCTCTTCCTGTGAAACACATTTTATTTTGTTTTTTTTTCTGATTAATTCTGTGTCCTGTCTCAGCCAACGAGTCAGTCAGCTGCTGAAAATCCTGATAAACGTGATGAGAAATATGAATGTTAAAAAAAACATGAAATCACAGTGGAAACAAAGACATGAAGAGTTTGGGTTAGTTTTTCAAATGTGGAAGATTTTAAAGTTCTGAGTGACTGCCCCGTCAGTTATCTGCCTCTAGAGGGCAGTAGGTGTTCAGGACCACTGTGTGTGTGTGTGTGTCTCACACACACACACACACACACACACACTCTAACATACAGAGGAGGCACCTGTTGAGTACAGAGCTGCAGTTTGACAACCGACAACTCAATAAAGCCCTCAGGCTGCTGTGTGTGTGTTTGTGGAGGAGTGTGAAAGGGACTTAGTGCACAAGACCAGTGAGGCTACTGGTTCAGTTAATGGTCAGACTGGGACTTTGAATATGAGGCCTTTAGATGCATTTTTCCATCACACAGTTTCCAGTTGAAATATTTACTTGTTCCTTGAAGCCGTGATGGATCAGCTGCGCTCGGAGCAAAGCGACCTGGTTTAGTTTAGTTTGAAATGTTAAACAGCACAAAAACAGACGAGGCAGAGAGCAGCAACTGCAGGGGCAGGAAAGTTCCATGGAAAGAAAAGGAGGAAAGTTTTCAGGCTGCACAGCAAATAAATCGAGAGAAAGCTCAGAATTCTTTAATTCTTTCATTTTATGTTTTATATTCTGAGCATTTTGCTCAAAATGTCATAAAACCTGCACGATACAAAAAAACTATCAACATTATTTTTTGTTCTTTGGGATCAAATGTCTCTGTTTTGCTGCACATCTGTTCATCTAATAAAATAAACCCTGACATATATAATAATACGACGTAATGTAATATCTAAATTTACCACTTAAATTTGTAATTCAAAGTTTAACCTCAGCAAAGTCAGAGTGCAGTTACTGCACATTGTCTCGGCTTTAAGCTCAGTTTTGTAGTTATTTTGAAAGTTTTGTGCAGAACTTGCCCACAGAAACGACACATTTCTCCAGCAAAACATTCTGAAAGAGGCAGAAAAAGCATGAAGATGTCAGATTTGTCTGCAGCTCAGCTCTGGATGAACTGTGTTTTGGCTTTGCAGGACAGATAAATGAAACAGATGACGCACATGACGCTGCCCAAATAAAAAATATGAACTGCCAGCATATAATACATACAAATATGACAATTAAAGATATGAGAGACACACAAAAATAAACGGAGTGATGTGAGTCCAGTCAGCGGACTGTAACGATTCGAAAAACAGGAAAAGGTTCAGTGGAAGTTGTTTTTTCAGAGCAACATGATCCTTCATCCGGAGCGGCAAACAGAACGACAACAAAGCAAAAAAAAAAGTTTTTCATTTTAATATACAATTTGTTTTACAAAGATTTTTTTTTCTACGCTTAATGTTCGGTTCTGTCTGTGAATCAATCAAACTGAAGCCCCAGTGTGTCTCTCTCCCCGCGGCCTCTGAAATAACAGATGCATTCACTGTAAACACACAAAACACTTCTTCATACTTTTTCACCCTAACTCTTCACTGCTGTTTCCTGGGATTCTCTGGCAATGAAACGTGACAAACGGTGGATGTTAGCAGTGAAGCTGTCTGCAGACTTAATTAATCAGACTGATTTCATGCAGCAGAAGTACAGTGATTTGAAAAGATTGCGGTGTGTTCGAGGAGTTTTCAAGGAGTTTTTGATGGTGAAAGTGCAGAAATTTTTCCCTCCAAATTGCAAGTAGAGAGGCGTGCTAGATCAGCGCTTGAATTTACATTTTACACTTCAATCATTTTAGCTGATAGAGTTATGAAAGGGGGGGTCAACAGCAGAGGAAACTGAAATTCTCAGATCAGCGTTCGAACTAGTGGTGAGAGATGATTTTATTCCAGACAGCAGCAGATCGGCGAGACGAGGACCATTTAAAAACAGAGTACCACGTATTACAGGTTAGAGATGACATCAGTGCAAGATCAGGGGTCAAAGGTCACAGCAGCCAGAGTAAGATATAGAGGGTTTGTTAGCAGTGACTCTGCTCATTTATTTGCCAACAAGTTGATTCACACGTCTCATGTCCAAATCAAAATGTTTCATGAAAAGAAAAAGTGCTTTCAGGGCTGTACCCAGCTGCTGATAGCATCTCTGCACTTCATTACATTTCACATCATTAACCCAAACCCATTCACATCCATTCAAAACCTACAGCCACCAGTAAGGTGGGGGTGGGGGTCATCTTAACGTGGGCGGACATTGTCTCCGTCTCCTTTCGGTCACTGGAAAAAGAAACACATCCAACATTTGTGTTTGCTTTCCAACGTGACTTTGACCTGGTGTGTGTTAGAGTCAGTGTTGTGTAGCTGTGTTTTGTTGCTTCGTGTTGCTGTGCGTGGTTTATGTGCTGCTGATTTCTTCATGACGCCTTGTTATCGACTGTCTGTGCTGGTCTCAGAACATCTCCCAGAATCACGATTAAGATTATTGTGTCCTTCTAAATACAGAAATGAAACGACGCTGTAACAGTATGGTGAAGTTAAAACGAGCACTTTTAAAGCTTTTACTTGTCCTGTGTAAACAGCAGAGCATTGGGTTCTAACACATAATCAGCAGCTCAGCTATAATCAGGGATTGGTACAAACAAACCACACGTGACGAACAGTAAAGATTCAGGGCCCCACGGAGACACTAGCATGGCCGTAAACTCTCAGTCTCATTCTGTAATCTTTGAATTTGTCCTGCACAGTGTGGCTGTGTGATGAATCTCCAGCTCTGCCAGATGCTGACAAATCTCCTGATCCATCCTTTGGTTCCTAACCTCTTCCTCCTGCTCTCTCTGAATGAAACTGGAATTTTCCCCATTTCACACTGAACTTTTTGCAAAGAACCACCTACTCGGTCAAGTTTCAACTCTCTGCGTGACTGTCGCACTGTGCTGCAATAAACCGACACCACTGGCAGTCTGGGAGGCAGCAGACAAACTAATGTGTCAGTGTAAAGAGCTTTGGATAATGGTGTGAATGCTCCTTTAAAGAACAAAGCTCGCTATTGCTGAATTCTGGCAATTTCAAAACTGCAAAATGACAGTGAGCGCCCCCAGAAGAGAAGAACTAAGAGTGTGCAGCTGAAAACAAGGTGACATTTGTTGATTGGCTGATTGACGCAGAAGAGTTTATTGTTGTGCAGCCAGTTGGACACACAGCTCCCACTAAAAACTTGGCTCTCGCAGAGACAGCTGTATCGGAAAATGCAGCTCGTGCCAACTGTGGTAATATCTGTGTTCTCTGTGGAGTTTCATTGAGGACGTGTTTGTGTGAATTTGTGCCCCACACCCCCGTCTGCAGGCGAACTCTGAGCCTTTCTGCTCCAAACAGCATCCAGACTCATTCACAGGCCAGTTGCTGTTGCTGAGGCGTAACACTGAGCTTTGAAAAAAGAACTGTTTCCTTTCATAGCTGTTTGGTCTTCATGTAGAAACATGTGCTGCAGAAAACAGAACCAGGAACACAAAAAACACCAAATACAAGCTTTAACAAGACCAGAGGTCCACGGCAGCACCGTGAGGCTGCAGTGCTCAGTACACAGCACAAAACTAAACTTTCTGATGAATGAAAACACTGATAAGTGACTAATGTAAAGCTTGTTTGACGAGTGGCACCAGAGGACAGGTGTTGTTGTTACCTGAAACGCTTGGTTTTGTGTCTGGTTTCAGATATAGTAACACAGCAGTGCTGGTCCAACGCTTTAAACAGCGATGACGACTGTAAACTCTGATCACGATTACCTGATTTCTCGAACCTGATTTCTCGAACCTTATCCAAGTCGTTTTTGGGAAAGAGATTTGTTAGCTGGAGAGGAATCGTTTGACTGGGAGACCATTTATGAAAATCTTAAACTCCTGTACGTTAAAGCAAGTTTATTCTGAATCTGTAGTTTAACATGCTTTGTTGTCATGTGATCTGTCAATAAGTCCTTCCTGCATCGACAGCATCCTGTTTCAAAAGGGAAACGCGTCACGTTATTCAGCTGGATGCTTTCCAAATGCATTTTGGTTATGACTGAAGAGAAGACAGTCTTTCCTGTTCCGTCTCTGACACTTAAAATCCTTAAACTTATTATTTATGCTGTTACAGAGAGACAGGCTGGTCTGTGTGGATGTTAAACTGCAGTCAGAGAGGTTACGTTAGCTTGGGTTATGCAGTAGTGCAACCTGCTGCTGACGGCGATTCAAAAGCCCAAATTACTCCGGCGTTACACTTTAAATCTCGGCAGCACATTTGCGCTTTTTATTTTTCCCCAGCTGAAGGTGATGATTTAAGCTGTCATGTTGCAGAGCAGTTTAACAATGGTTTTACAATAATATTTCAGGAAACTCAAAAAACATCTTGGACTTTGCCTGTGAAGTGCTTCAGTGTTTGTGCCTTTTGTGTGTGGCTCAGCGAAGGTAACGATTTAATCTGACATATTTCGGAGCAGCAGAATAATAATATTTCATCGTGGTCTTTCTTAATAGCGGGGGAGAACAAAAGGCTGCAGGCCATTCATTCGGCTGACGGCTTACTTTGACACCGGCTGCTCCGGGCTCCGCGGGGCTCCGCAGAAGGAGTCGGGGGATTTAGACGAGCTGCTGCTCAAACGCACTGACAGGGAAACATTAGCTGGTCCTGAGGCAGGTGGAGGTCACAGGTTTGATTCTTCCTCTGCTGTGGTTTGTGCTGCAGAGGAGACGCTGAATCCCTGACTGTCTCGGATACAGACTGGTTTTCCATACAGGCGTCAGCAGAAATTCGTGAGTCATGACCACTGCTCATGGAGCATCCAAAACAGAAAAGCTTCATCCTCTGGGGAGCAGGAATGTGCTTAGAAAAGTTCGATCTGCAGTCTGCCCGTAACATTTTAACAGTTTTTTGTAAACAAGTGGCAAATTTGGCCTGATGGTGGCGCCACAGCAAAGGTCTGGGAGTCACCAAAATTATTAGCATTCATCCAGCAGAGAGCGTGAACATCCACAGCGTGTTTTGCGCCAAAATGTCGGATGATATGACTCAAATCACTGTAGGAGACTGGAGCCTTCCTCACAGGAACACAGGAAACATGTTCTCCACGTCGCCTCTTCTTCTTCTGCTGTGGTTTACTGGCAGTGACTGAGAATCAGCTCCACCTGCTGTTTATCTCCATCAGCAGCAGAGCAGGGAAACAAGTATCCTTTTGTACCTTATTTTTAAATTCAGTGAACATTAGTGTCACGTTTGAGTGGCAGCTCAGCTGATGAAACACTGTCCATGAGTCTGAATGTTTATCAGAAGGTTGTAACACACAGACGGGATTTTATGACTCTTCTTTCATCACTACACACATTTCAACGTCACATCTGAGCACAGCGACCACAGCACACAGGTGCTTTTCTTTGGAGATGAAATTATATTATAATAACAGACTTTTTACAGTGTGTTCACACTGTAAAAAATGCCGTGCTAACATCACTGCATTTTGGAAGGAAGTAGGAAAGGAAAAGAAGGAGAGAGGAGAAGATGAGAAAGAAGGAAAGCAGATGGAAATAGAAGAGGAAAGAATAACGATGGTGTCTTACAACTTTCAGGTTCGGTGTAAAAATGTAGAAGTGAAACGTTTGTTCATTGTGTTTTCTTCAGCGACGAATCACGTTTTTGTGTGGAGAAGCATATTTTGGGTGTTTTGTGTGAATACAGCCTTTGGTGTTTTCTGAGGGAGAAGCTAATGATTTAAACTTGACATGTCGGCGCAGCTTAATAACAGCAGAATAATAATATTTCAGCTCGCTCTTTCATAATAGCAACTGCAACGGAAAAGAGAGCGAGAGAGGGAGCGGGCCATTCATGCGGCATGATGGGTAGTTTGACACTGGCTGCTTTTCTGCTCAGCACGATGTTTTCCACTCAGAGACGGCTGGCGAGCGCGCGCACACACACACGAGCCATGTATGACATATCTACACGTGCATGTGTGCTTCTTCTTAGGAAATGCTAACATATGCTAACACACACACACACACACACTGCAGGCCTGTCATTCTGTGCGTTTAGTGGGTTGACGACGAGCATTTAAAGCTCGCTCCTTTGACACACACCCCTCATCTGCAATGACAGCTAGCAAGCTATTATTAACACACACACACACACACATACACACACAGACACACACACACACACACAGGTATGCACATCAAACTGACAGCTCAGCTATTAACCCCGGACCCTGACTGAACCCTCATATACATCACAGCAGGGCATACATACGTGTGTGTGTGTGTGTGTGTGTGTGTGTGAGTGCATGTGTGTTTATTGACTTTTATTTATTTGAAATCTTTTGTTTTTGTTGTTGTTGTTGTTGTTTGAGTCTGTGCTGTTTAATGTGACTCTGTGAAGCACTCTGAGCTTCATGTTTGTGTCAGTGGTGCATTTTAAATAAAGTTGAGTTGACTGACATTGGATGGCAGTACCTCTGCAGCATCATCATCATCATCTGAACATGAAAGATATGAAAACACAGTTAGTTAAATATTCAGATGTCTCTCTATGACTCTGTGATGCCCTCAGACTGAGAGGTCGCCTGAGGTCACCTGAGGTCAGGTACAGTGAGCTCACACAGCTACGGCAAGCCCCGAGGGGAAAACCTGAGTCAGTCCCTGCCTGCACTGCTTAAAGCTAAACTGTGTCACACAGGCGAGCTTTAGCACTGTTTAAGGTTGTGATGCTGTTGTGTACATGGCCAACAGTTAGTGTCAGTCAGTGTCGGCGCTCTGAGTGCGAGCATGAGGCTTTTTCCTGTGGGCAGCGTGTACCAGCGATCCATGACGATGATGTGGACCAACAGGTAGAGAGAGAACTGCAAACTCACAGATTTCCTTTCTGACTTCTGACGTTTGACAAAAGTTTTTATGTTGTTGTGCAAGAAGCAACGAGAACTAAACGATTGAAGTACCTGATTTAGTTCTGAGTTAGCATGGTCCTGCAGCCCAGCTCCTCACTCAGCTCCGACACACAGAATAAATCCAGCTGATCCAGATGTTGTCGCTCTGACGTTATGAGGCCACAGCTGAAACATAAAGCACAGCTCAGCATCGAGTTGTGACCTGCGCTGTGAGGAGGCTGTTTGATCCAGAGCTTCTTACTTTTCTGCTCAGAGCACCTTGGATTAGTTTTTCGATTTTCTTCTGGTATTTTACGAGACAGAAACAGCGTGATGAGTGTTTTAAAACCCCCTTTCTGCTTTGACAGTCTGCCAAACGCTCACACAAAACCCAAATATAAACTGGAATCCTTCTTTTCTTCTTTCTCTCATGAGTCTGCACACTGAAACTTAATTACATTATTATTTTTTTGTCATCATTAGATGTAATTTTTCATTTTCCATCACTTTATTGTTGCGTGTGGAGGCTGAACACGTTCAACGGGCCACTAATTACAGCAGGGAACTGATTAGAGCTGAGTGGCCACCAGATTAACAGCTAATCGAGTGCTAATGTCTGAGAAGGAGACAGCTCCATGTTTGATTAATGAGACAGCTAGCTTAATGTTGTTATTGCTAAGAAGGGGGCGCACACACAGACACACAAGTACGATGACAAAGGCAGGAAAAGTACACGTAGAGAGTAGAAACAAACACGCAGAACTACACAGAGCTAAGTGGTGATTGCACACAGCGGCGTGGGGTTTGGGCCCAGTCACGCTTCGCCCCATACGACAGGTCGTCTCCTCCATAACCGCTTGTTTTTGTTTTTATTTGATCAGATATGAAAACAGCCACATTTCAAACTCCATCTTCTTTGTTGTAGTATCTTAACTATTCTCTACCAAGTCTTTAGATAATGTCACATTAAATGTTGTAAACAGGAAACAGGAAGTGCAATGTTGACATGCAGTGAGTTACGCTGTGAACCTGAGCCCTGCGTCTTATTTTATCTTATGTTCGTTAACATGTTAACATGTTAACATGCCAAGCTGCCTGGTCAGCAACTGGAGCTGTCATTACTGTGATACTGAAGAAAACATAAAAACCTGGTGATTCTCAGGTCAGAGCTGCTTTTTTTTTTTTTTGTTTTGAAAGTTCCTTAAATCTCCTCACACACTGAGGTACGGGGCGCGGCCTGTTGCTTGGGTACATCGTGGATCATTGCAGATCAAACCTTTAATTATTCCCACTTTCAGATTTAAAATAAATTCTGACGAACCCCTCGCTCTGTCCTCGTGTTCATGCCGTTCTCTCCCTCCTTTCACACCTTCGTCTCGTCACTCTGAGAAAACACTACAAACTCAAACTGACCTGGAAATGGTGAACGATAAGTCATGTAAGTTACGATCACACGAACACGGCTCCTGTGGCAGATATCACCTGCGCCCTGTAACCGTGCAGACCACACCCAGGGCGGCCTCCAGAGCCAGTGCAGCTACTTAACCACTTAGCAGCAGATTAGAGAAATCATCAGGTAACCGAGGAGGCAAAGTGATATTTGGATTTTTACACAAAGAGCTTCAGTGTGAGGCTCAGGGCTCAGATAATCCTGCTGCTGCTGCTGCTGATCCAGTGTCAGCTGCTAAAACCTGGAGGAAATAAAGACTGAAACTCTTTCCGTGGAGAGGGGAGGGAGGCATGATGGGAAGGATTTAGCGATGACAGAGAACAACGTTATCAGCAGAGGAACGGGCGTGTTCGTTAAAACACAGCGTTCTTCGTGTTGTGATAAAGTGTTGAGACAGATTTTAAAACTGACGTCAGGAGTTTCACAGTTAGACCTGTGGAGAGAGTTCAGGTGAGGCTGTAGAAACACACAGTTCATAAATCTGCCTCGTGTTTCACTCCCTTCTAAAGGGTCAGTTCACCCAAAAACACACGTTTTCCTGCTGAGCCAAGTTTTTGTTTGACTTCCAGGACGAGACTAAGGCTTCATAACAGACTATAATGTAGCTGTAAGCAGATATAAGGACAGAATATTCTCATTAACTTCTCCTGTGATTATTATTTTACAAAATGACAGCTGTTTTTTTTAATGTTATCAACTCATGATCTGTTTTTACAGCAACCTCCAGTTATGGGAGACAGCAGGAGGAGTTAGAGCTGTCAGCAGGTAGATGGATGAACACAGACTTAGATCCTTAATGATGTGGATGAAATGGAAATGTTCTTGGTGCCTTGTGTGTGATTTTTTCAGTTCAGCCCAACATATTTGATATAAGTGTAAACTTCAGGAGCTTGACTAGAATTGAAATCAAACTCGATGTGACTGCCTGCGTCACATTCTCATCTGTTTTGATCGACACTAAGTTCAGAGCAGTCGAACCTTTTGTGGACTGAATCATCTCCATCTGCTTATCCCATCAGAGGCGTCCTTAAAGGGACAGTCCACCCAAAACATCAGCACTTCTCCGTCTTCTTCCTCTGAGATTTTCTGCTCTCGATCCAAACCAGGGAAACAAATCAACCTGAAGCTTCGTCGGAATAGAAAACAGGAAGTCCAGTGTGACAGAGGACATTAAAAATATTTCCACCTCCTCTTCGTCTCTCTCCTCCTCTTCCTCCTCGACTATCGTAAAGGTGTTGATGGGAGAAGACGGATAAAAAGACGGAGAGACTGAAACACATGAACACAATCTGTCACACTCCTAAATATACCTCCAACACTCCCTCGCTCCCTAACATCCTTTCCTCCTTGTCTCCTTCTCTTCTTCTTTTTCCTTTATCCTTGCATCCTTTGCTCCACCATGGCACGACTTCTGTTTTTCCTTCCTCCTGTCTCCATCGCGCAGTCCCTCCTTCTGTCCTTCCTTCCCTCCTTCTGTTTTTATCCCTCTCCATCTCTTATAATTCAGAGTTGTGTCTGTCTTTTTTTGTCTTTAGTCTCAGACAGCAGTTTGGGTGATGTGAGTCTGCACACTGACACTTGATTGGTTTGTGTGTGAGTTGTGTTAATGCACGTAAAGCGACGCAGCGCTTCGTGGCTCGGTGGACGTGTGTTGTACTGAAGGTCTCCGTCCGCTCAGCATGTGTTCTGGTCACTGTCTCGTCTCTCGGACGTTGGATCTTCTTTGAAACTTGGATGTACCTGCAGTTACCCCCCCACCCCCCAGTTTAGCTGTATGTGAGGGTCATTTCTAAGAGGCAGTTTCCAGCAGCAGCTACTTCTTGTTAAACCACCGTCCATTATTGTGGAAAACACAATCAGCATCTCTGTCACAGTTTGAGAGGATGTTTGAATCAGTAAATGAACGAATGTTTATGACAAACATGTATTTTTATGGTGCATTTAAGGACCTTCAGAGCTGAGGAAAAAGGACGCATGTTCCGTGTGTAGGAAAAGCTGAAGTTTTGATCTGAGGCTCGTGTTCAGGTTTACATCTGGACACAGACGCTCGATTTCTCCTGAGTTCTGTGTATTTTGCCAGTTTCGTCTCTGTGTTTGCAGCTTGTTAACATTCTGTTTTTTAGTGTTTTGTCAGCTGAGGGTCAGTTAGTTTGATTTTTTTCTTGCTCTTTTTGACTCCCTCTCTCTCCTCCCTTCCTCCCCCTTCCCCCACTCATCTCCACCTGAGCCTGCTGTCAGTCAGACATGGAGGGGGGTAAGGAGGAGGAGGAGGAGACAGATGGAGGTGAAGGAGGAGGCCTCAGTGCTGCTGGCACTCAGTCTGTGTGCGTCTATATGTGTCTATATATACTGTGGTGAATATATGATCAGACCAAACATGGAGGACGACTGCAGATGGAGACGAGATGGAGGTCACGTCTGCCTGGACCGATCTCTCTGTCTCTGTCTCTGTCTGTCTGCCTGATGCAGCTCTGAACAGTATGGAGGACATACATTTAGGATTTTGAAGCACTTATAGAAACAGAGTGTGGATCTTTGTTTACTTTTGTCAGCACCAATATCTCAGAGTCTCAAGCACAAAAATAAATAAAGAACGTCAGTAAGTTCATTGCACTTCTGGTTGTTCTACATTTATTTAACAGCCATGTTTAACTTTAACTTTCAGATTAAGCTCTTACCTGTAAAACATTCGACCAGCTTCTAACATATGACTCATGATTCTACATGAAATCCTGACAGAGCAGAAACGTAGTTAGAAGAGAGGACGATTAAAACGCGATGCTGTGACACGCTGACTGAGCCGAGCTGAGCGCCGCTCACGTGCTGGAGTTTGATGTGTGAGATACTGTGAGTTTCCCTGAGGTTTGTCAGTGAGCAGGGATTTCTTCCTCTCAGTATCACTGCACCGCCTCGTCCATCTTTATATCCACTTCAGGAGATTAATAAATGTGAATGATTTTTGAAAGAGGTCATGGTGCTATGAATTGTGTAAAAAGAAGATGAAGTTCTGCTGTTTCACAACATCAGAAATCCATTTCATCACTCACACACACACACACACACACACACACACACACACACACACACACACACACACACACACACACACACACGCTGTCTTATCACTTGGCCCATAACTCCTGCCTCCCCTCCTCTCCCCTCCCCTCCCCTCCAGGCTTCTCTCCATCACCTCCTCCGCCTTCTTCTTCATCTGTGTTCCACCTTTTTCAACCCAAGCTACGTCTTCATACTCTAAAAGATGTAATTTAGAACATTTCACACAGAACACCTGAACACCAGCGTCCTGAGTGTGTGCATTTCTCTTAATGCACACACTCCATCTCTCTCGCTCGCCCGCAGGTGTGCTCTCTCCCTCTCTCTGTGGGGAGCCAATGAGCTGATGTGTAAATAGAAACATGATTGAGTTTATATTTCCAAACTTTGGAGCAATCCCCAGTTACTGGGAGCGAGCTGTAACCGCCACATGCTCCTGACGGATGACGGTCGTAGCGGACTGGCTGGGTTTAACTCTCTGCATCCAGGAGCACCCCGGCCTCCAGGAGCACCCCGGCCCCCTGGGCCCCTGGGCCCCTGGGCCCCCGGCCCCCTGCGCCCCTGGTCCTGTTCAGTGATCCGTCTGTGGGTCCTGTGCTGTGCTGAGTGTTACGTCACATTCTCCCCGTCTGCTCTTAAAGTCTTTCATGTTGTCTTTTCTTAAAAAAGATGAAAAACCAGCGACGGGAACATTTCAGCCTGTTTCTACTGAAATCAAGTTGAATGTTTCTGACCTCAGTTTCTGAAACCGTGTGTGTGTGTGTGTGTGTGTGTGTGTGTGTGTGTGTGTGTGTTACCAGCTGTTCCTGTGTGTGTACGTTACCTTCTGAGTGTGTGTTTACTCTACAGGGCAGATTTCAACAGTCATCACACACACAGACACACACACAGACACACACACACACACACACACACACACACACACACACACACACACACACACACACACACTGCAGGTCATGTGGACGTTCGTCCAAATCGTCCTTCAGCTCAGATCTCTGAGAAAATAAACTCTGAGAGCGTTTGTTATTCCTGACCTGCCAGCTGGGAGAGCTGTTGAACTTGGCCAACTCCACAAATCAATTTGTCTTTCTCTTAATTTCACCTCACTTTTCTTTCTTCTTCTCTTTCTTCATCATCTCCATCCCTCCCATCACCTCACCCTCTTCCTCTGCTCCTCCTCCACTCTCTCCATTTTTTTGCTTTTATCTGTCTTTTGGTCTTGTTCTTGTCCTTCTCCACCTCTTTTTTCACTTCCTTCTTTCCTCCTTGTCCTCTCCCAGTTTCTTTTCCTCCGTAAAAATAACAACACAGTTTATTTACACAGCACTTTGCTTAGACAACATCAGCCAAACAAAATATCAGCAAAACCAGTCATAAAGCAGAGGAAAGAGTTTTCTGATAAACAAACAAACATCTGTTTACATTCAGCGTTTTCATGCATCCTTTAAAAAGTCGCCGTACGTCCGTGTTTGCTGTCGCTCAGCCAGCGTTAGCGCTAACAGCTGTTTACTTAACTACATCAATCTTCATTCCGTAACTCACCACCAGGTGTCTCCAGCCGCGGAGAGCAACAGCGGGGTTTTGGTTCTATCACTCCTTCTCTTCCGTTGAAGTTAGCATGCTAACCAGCTAGCCTCGGCCTGTCTTGTCGTGTAAGTCCACTCTGTGACAGGGAGATGCTGTGGCGCTCAGTCTGCCCTCAGTTCAGCCTGACAGGATGAGGAAGCACCACGTACTCTGACCTCTGACCTCTCTGTAAACGTAACGATGACTGAGGCTCCAACAACACAACCAGCAGCTATCATTAAGCAACAGTTACACATAACTGTTTACTGTAGAGCATCAATTCCAATAATTCAACCCGGGCTTTTAGAAACTGTGTCGTACACAGCTGATGTTTTCTGTGAACATAACAAGGATAAATGTTGTTAGTTTACATGTTACGTTGATACAGAACGTCTCAGTAAAATGTTCACAGACACCAAAATGTCCAATATCAAAGTGACTGACAATCCAGACAGTAAAAACAGTCTGTGAATGTAATGTCAGCAGTAATATCTCAGTCCTCATTATCAAATGTCAGAACAATGATCGGTGATTAATTTATAGTGATCACTTTCAGAGTGGGAGGAGCTTTAAAACAGGAAGATGACAGCTCTGAATGTAAAGAGTGAAGATTTAAAGGTCCAGACCCAGAGGACACTGAGGGACAAGCTGCTGTAAACACACGTGACGCAGAGTTTCCAGACACAACCATGACAACAAAACTACACAACATCCTACTGGATCTTCTTCTTCTGTCTGGGAGTGTGTAGCAGTGAGCATCATCTGTCACACACACACACACACAAGCAAGCCACATTTAGCTATGTATGTGAGTGTGAATGCAAACACAAGCCAGTGTATACACACACACACACACACACACACACACACACACACACACACACACATCATTTACTACAACTTGGGGTGAAAAAATGCCAAAACCAAAGTTCTCACTTCTCATACAGGACAAGCTGGGATCACAGTGTGTTTGATTGTGTGTGTGTGTGTGTGTGTGTGTGTGACTATGTATGCTCTTATCACCTCTGCCTCTTACACACTGCACCTCAGGGCCGACACACAGAGAAAAACACACACACACGCACTGTGAGAGCACAGATGGCCTCACATTCATGTCTCCTGCCAAACAGATGGACCTGGCTGGATTCATTCAACGATGGACACACACACACACACACACACACAGTCACAAGCATGTACACATTGATTTAGTACAGCACACACACACACTCAAACGTCCTTATTAACTGGAGTGTGTTGATGATTTCAAACACAGACACACACAAATTCACACTTACATACACACTGCTTCACACACACAGTGGCTGTTGTCCAATGCTTGGTGCCCTCAGTCTGTCCTAACACACACACACACACACACACACACACACACACACTCTGAGGCAGTGGCGGCTGTCCAATCACAGTGCCCTCAGTGTGTCTCTGTGAGTCGGAGATGTGAAGTCTAATTAACAGAACAGCATCAATATTGATGAGGGCCATTTTATTCCATCTATTCCCAGTCCTGCTATTAAATTCACTTAAGTTTCACTTCCTGTTCATAAACACCACGCAGCAAATCAACAGGGTCAGAGGTCAGCGCGGCAGCGGCCACTGTACCAGTCTTCTTCTATGATTTCAGACAGCTCTGCACAGGCTGAATGACAGTCTGTACTGCAAGGGTGTTGGGTGGGGGGGGCAGGGGGCGGGGTCACACACAGTGGGCGGTGTTTAGAGCGAAGAAGTTAAAATTATATTTCAATATCTCCTTTCACACACAGCACACGCCTCTGTCAGTGAACGGTGTGTGACTCTCTGTTGTTCTTCATTAAACTTCTCAGTACTGCTCGGGTGGATGTAGATTTTTTTTTAAATGTGTTAATGCTCTGAGGGTTTGAGCGCCATGCGTGTGCAGTGAGAACAGGTAAATGACATGTCGCGTTCCCATCATCCCTTTCCATGACCTGACCTCAGAGGGTGGTGTTATTCTGTGTCACGTTTAACAGAGTTTCAAGAAAATCAGCGAAATAAATGACAAACTAATGCTCGTCTCCATCCGCTACATCATCAAACGCAGGAGAAACCACTGACATCCGCCTAACTCCACCCGCCCGGGCATGGAGGCCGACTAAAACAAACCACAGATGCAGTGGCTCTCGGCTCAGCTCTCGAGCTGTTTGGGCTGTCGAGGTGTTGAGCTGTTGTTGAGTCTTTGGTTTGATACCATCCAGAGGGTTTCCCATAATCCATCAGCACTCCACACACACACACACACACAGCTACAAACACACACACTCGCCGTCCGTCCGTCAGTATTGCTCGTCTCAGGGGACAGATCTGAGGTAATGGAGAACGACGAGGAATTAGCAACGTTTGCTTTTTTAACAGATTGGCTGCAGCCAGTACCACACACACACACACACACACACACACACACGTATTTGACTTTTTACAGGTGGATTCAGGGATGTGAATCAGTTAACTAACAGTTTAGGCCAAATCCCAGTGTAAACGCAGCCTTAGCTTCAGATGTGGGTTGGATGTTGTTGTCACGTGTTGTGTTTTGGAGGTTTGGTTCGTTGTGAAGTTGCTGTGTGGGTTGGTTGGTTGGTTTTCCTGTCAGGTGACTCGGTTTCGTTTTGATCTGCAGCCGATTCTGAGTTTGGATGTTTGGTCAAGCGTCAAAGGCAAACGACGCACAGCTGTGAGGGAGGAATTCCAGTTATGGCAGAACTGAGAAACTCTACGTCACTTAAAGGAGACGTCTCGTGTTTTGTTACAGACAAAAGAATAAGAACAGAACATGGAAAATAAGCAGAGTTATACTTTAATGTAACCATGACTGTGTGTTTCTCTGCAGAAGTTTCAGTCTGTGCTTCAGCTGGTTTACAAGTGTGTTTTAATTCTGTTTGCAGGTGGGTGTTGTTCAGGCCGTGGTGTGAACGGAGGGTCGTGTCCAATGAAACCTCTGCTTTAACGGTGAGTGTGTGTGTGTGTGTGTGTGTGTGTGTGTGTCACTGTGAGTGTGTGTGTGTGTGTGTGTGTGTGTTGGAGGGGGTGTTCAGCTAATTGCAGTGTGTTGATTGACGTGTTGAGACTGGAGGAAAGATGAGAGCAACCTGCAGTATTCACTTTCGGGTTGGGTGTAGATGTGTGTGTTCGCTGATACTGGATCCTTATGGATGAGTGTGTGCTGGAGCTCTGCGTCCTCTCAGGTCAGAGTTCATCATAAATCCTGCACAGGGAGTTTCCCGCTGGGAAACACACTGAAGCGTCCAAGTTTACCTCAAATCAAACATCAGAGTTTAGTCTGCGGCGTCGGCTCTGATTATACACTGGAGATAATTATTTAAATTCACGCTGATATGAGCAGAGCGAGTTCAGATGTGTTTGATGACTAAACTGGAAATAGAACAAAAGGACAAACAGTTTGGAAAGTGAAATTTAGACTGTGAGTTCAAACTCAGTGTGTTTTTGTATTTTTATACTGAAGACGTCAAAGGAAAGACAGACGAGTAAAAATCCTCCGAAATGGGAACAGAATTATCTGCTGCAGATAAAATCAGGTTCCATGTTACAGTAACAGCCAATAAATTTGAGTCAGTGACAGATTTACAGGAAAAATAAATCCTCTCACAGCAAAAAGTCAGAACTGACACAGTTAAGCTTTAAGATTAAACGTGTTGTGATGATGAAACTGTATTATGATAATAAGCTGTGAATCCACAGTCGGTGGCTGTTGGTATAAATTTCTCTGAGTATATTGTATTTTATGGGTAATTAACAGTGTGGGAGGTCAGTGCAGGCAGGGTTGACCTCTGACCCTGAACTTCATCGGGTTCTCTGTGGAGTCCAGACTCAGCGGCGTACTGTGCACCTGCCCAGCTGCCTTTCACAAGCTGCTGGTGGAGTTTCTCGTTTTTCACCTCAGTAGATCTGGACAAGTGTTTTTTTTTTTCTTCTTCTTTGATTCAAAGCTCCTCCTCTTTCACACCAACATGTGGCTCAGACTCACTGACGTTACTCTGGGTGAAGCCAGGTGACCCAGCGAGAGTCAGACCAAGTTTAACTCGCTTCATGACACAGAACTCAGGTGAGGAGGAAGATCACCTGAGTGAAATATGACCCCTGCCATGAACCACAATCACACAGAGCTCTCAGCAGCTCAGACATCATGTAGTGCTTTGTTTTATTCTGAGCCAGAAGGTATTTGAAAGCAGCGTCCCGAGCAGCGACTGAATCACGAACAGGAACCAGTGAAGCTTTAATGGACCGCGGCCAGACCTCTTCTATATTTACACCTCCACCGCTGAGAGTAAATTTAACTTCCTCTGCGTGTGTCACAGAGAAACTTCAACATATCTGCTCGGACAAATAGAAGAAAAAAACACAAGCTTCTCTGAGGCTGACGGCCAAATCTGTTCCACTTCACCTCCTCTCACTCTGATCATGAGGTATCTTTAGAGACCTCCGTGTTTTCTTCTTCGGTGGTGTGCTGTAGGTTTGGTTGAGATGGATCGGAGGAGCTGGCGGAGATAAACAGTTAAACGCCCACCAGGTTTTTTCTTCTGGAAAATAAAAAAACCTGAAGCCCGTTATCGACGGCTGAGGCCTCACGCTGAGACCGAAGGCTTCACCGTCACTGTGGCGATGTTTTGATTCCAGCTCGACAGAGACGCTTCACAACACACCGAGAGAGGGGAGGAGGAGGAAGAGGAGGGGGGGACGAGAGGAGAGGAAGAGGAGAGGGGAGGAGGCAGAGGAAGGGAGGGGTTCCCCTCATGTTCCTTTGCTTTTTCCACTTTCCCCCATTTAACTTCCACCTTTCCTTCCTTCTTTTCCCTTGTCCTCCCCCTTTCACTTCCTCCTTCCCTCTTGTCCTCCCTCTCCCCCCTCCCTCAGTAGCAGCCCCCCCCCCCCCGTCCCTCTGAGCCTCTGTGGAGGATTAGTGTTGCTCTGACTGGTTAACATGTCGGAGGAGAAAACAGAGGGTAAGAGGATTAACAGACTCACTGAGGTTTAACTCTCCCTCTGCTCTGTGGGACATTCCTCCACACAAATCCTGTTTTCTCTTTGCTTTTCTTGTTCTCATGTCTCTGTTTAAAGTTAAATGTCTGCAGTGAAAAGTGACAAGTTCAAATAGCACCAAACAGCATGTGAGTGAATATTAAAATGACGCTGTCACATCTCTTCGTACAGTCATGGAAGGTTGAGATGAAGGAGAAGCTGAAAACGTTTGGGATCAGGGAAACAGCTGAAGACCACAACTTTGCTCTGCTCTAAAGTGAAAGTTAAATAAGGAAACAGCTTCAGTTTTAGAGGCAGAAGTTCAGTTTTTCTCTCAGATAAAATCCGTGGATCAGTTCCTGAAGTTCCTCCTCTCCTTCCTGATTCCATCTCACAATGAAGATGAGGATGATGATGGTCTTGGTATTTGGGCTCATGTCAGACGAGTGTTTTTCTCTCCGTCTGAAAGGCGACCTCGTCAAACGCTGACAGCTCGGTGCGGGCCGCCGCCTTGCTCCACTGTCCCTCTGATGAACAAGAGAGGAACGGCAGGACGGAGCTTTGTCTGCAGCCACAAAGGACGACAAGACACCCAGCAGGCTGTGGATTTAACCCCCGAAAACACACACCGAAAACACACAGACACACACTCTGAGAGGCTACAGGTGGAGCTGCACTAAAGAAAAACAAATAATGAGACAGCGGGAGGTTTTACAGCCCCAATCAGGACTCTCAGCTGATCAGTCAGCTGTGGAAGAGGACAGAGGGAGGACTGGAAGGAAGGAAGGAAGGGAGGAAGAAAGGTTGGAAGGACAGAGGATGAAAGACGACAAGGCTGTGTGTGAGGCACAGTTCATTTTTCACAAGCTGCTTCATCCAGATCTGAAGGTTCATAATTCTGAAGCTTAGAAAAAGTTTAATGAGAAAAACTTTGACTCCTGAAACTGACATGAAGCAAAAACACGCTGCTGTGTTGGAGCTGCAGAAACACTGAGTGACATCAGAGATGTTACAGAGTGGAGCTTCTTCCCTCACAGAAGATCTTTGGCCGAGCTCAGGCTCTGACTGCAGAGAGCACTTTAACCCGACGACGGGCAGGTTTCATGCTTCGTAATGATATTTAGTGCAGTTTATAGTGAATCTGTGCATTTTGCCAACTTTTCCATCTGAACTCTCACTAAGGAGAGCAGCGCTGCAGCTCGACCAGAGGGAGGGAGGTGGACACACAGCAAAATAAATCCAGCTCACTCAGTGTACGCCCGGTTCCACGTCCACATCTGGACCAGCTCTGGTACACGCAGAAACATTCAGTGTGAAACTTATTAGAGACAAACAGTTTTAATGAACAGGGTTTGAGGCTGTTAGCTTGTTAACTTTTCCAGGTTTTTGGATGTCGAGCATGAAACTCCACCCGAGCCGCGGCACCATCTCCTGCACTGAGCAGCTCACAGCTCGTTTTGTTCTGGATACACAACTTTTAGTTTGTCACTTGGAATAAGCTCTGTGTTGCACTTTTATTGTGAAAAGTCTTCATAAAGGTTCCCCTGTAACAGTCCTACACTGTCCAAGACTTCAGAGAGGTGGAGGAGTCACATCCTGTCAGCTCTGATTAGACTAATGACTGTCAATCACACATCAGAGGAGACGCCCAGGTGCAGCCACTTCCTCCTGTGGGTCTGTGGACTTTCCTCTGTGATCAAACACTAACCAGCATCTGAAGATAATGACATGCAGCATCACATGTTTCAGCTTGTTAATCTCAGATTTTCTTTGACTGACCTGTAGCACGAAACTCTTTCTCTACAGCTGATTCAATCATGCTCATTATTCACCCAGTAACTGTTGAGATGTTTCATTCTGGACTGAAGTTGTGACCAAATGGCAGAAAGATGGATGATGGTCTTTGTTAGAATAAAGGACGAGAGGTCCAGGGATGAATGGAGGAGGAAGGGAGGTAGAGAACAGCTCACCTGCAAACACAAACCTTCTCTTTAGTGTAATGCACACAAAGAGACAAACTCATTTCCTCCAAAACAAAGCTGCTGTTTTCATCCCCAACATATGTGTGTGTGTGTGTGTGTGTGTGTGTGTGTCTTTACTTCCACCTCACAGCCAATCAGAGGCGGAGCTGGGCTGCCAGCGGTGAGACAGACAAAGCTGCTAATTAGTGGATTGGACGATCAGCAGGTCAGTTGCACAGCAGGACACAACAAACACACACACAACAAACACAGACACAAACACATCTACCTGCTGTGTCTTTGGGCTGTTGTGTTTCCTGTGTGTGTGTGTGTGTGTGTGTGTGTGTGTGTGTGTGTGTCTGTGTTGAGGTGGTCGGGGTTAAGGGGCTGGCAGAGCGAACAGCAGGTTGATAGGAAAAACGGTGAAATCTTCCTTTAATCAGAGTCAGTGGGTCAGCGCAGGTTAAACAGTTGTTTCCTGAAAGACTTTAAGCTTCTTCGTCCTCTTTTCTTTCTTCTCTCGCTTCAGGATTTAACCTCTGAATGTGTCACAGCTTCAAACCGACTGTCTGCAGATCATCCACAGGTCAACACACGGCCACATGTTTGGGTTAAAACTGGAAGAAATCTGCTTAAAAAGTGAATTTTTTTCCTTTCAGCATTTAAATCACTATATTTCAGCATTTAGTCTGGTCCGGCTGCACATAAAAATACAGATTTCTGTCCACCTGTAGCAAAGTTTTAACCCAGATCTTCAGATAACTTTTCACTTTCAAATGATCAGATCGTTGGGACGAGGTGTGAAAAGCTGCACCAACACCTGATGAATCCATTTAACAGGAGACTCATTTTCTCATGTGAAAATCAGAGGTGGTGTCAGTGTTTGTTCCCTGATGGTGATACAACAAGACTCTAAACATCTAACGGGCCCAAAGCTTTTGAGTCCTGTGTGACAAAAGCTGCTCATGGTGTCACCTGAGACGCTGGAACCAGACAATATTTGGCATTTTTACATGAAAAATGACTGAAACTAGGAACTCGTTGCAGCTGTAGTCTGTTGAGAGAAGTGCATCCTTAATATACTGATAAAAAATAATTCAGTCTGCGTTATGTTTGTTATTTCCTATAGAAAATAATAAGTACATAAACACATTTGGCAGGATTTTATTTGATGTTTGACTGTTTGAAGGCAGGAAGAGTTTGGAGTCATTCAGTTCCGGGTGGAAAAAGGCAGAATGATGTAGATGTCCAGTGTTTAACGAAGCTGACCAGCGTAGTGACTACAGACTGAACAGTGCCTGTGTGCGTCTGTAGACTCGTGTTCAGGATGAAAATCATGTGGCAGAAGCGAAACCATCAGAATTTTCTTTCATTTTTCTGAAAACTCTCTAATCTAATTAAAATGACCATTTTCTCATCACGGGTTTTAAGCGAGTTCATGTGCTCATGAAAGTGACGTTAAAAAAAAAAGACAATGAAGACGACGGGATTTCTCTCCCGGAAAATTAAAGAGCAAATGAACCCGCTGAATTTTTTTTTTCAGTGATTTTGACACAGAGCGTGATGCCATTTTGACTTCACCCTCCCCTCCCAGGGTTTCACACACACACACACACACACACACACACACACACACACACACACACACACACACACACACACACACACACACACACTCTCACACACACACACACACACACACACACACACACACTCTCACACACACACACACTCACACACACACTCAGCCTCCTTCACCGAACGGCAGCAATCGGCAAATCTGTCACTTTTCACCACAGGTAGCGATATAATACAGCCTGTGATTAATTTTAATGAGACACTTTATAGAGAAACAGATCAAATATTAGAGAAAAAACCTGATGCAATTACAGAAAGAGAGAGATTGAGAGGGGGAAAGGGGGAGAATGATGGAGGGACAGTAGGAGGAGAGATGGAAAAAAGGATGGAGAAAAAGTGGAGGGAGAAAGGATGAATGAGGAGGAGAGAGGGAAGTGAAGAGGAGGAGACGGAGGAGAAAAGTGTGAGGAAAACTGGTGAGAAATGGATAAAAGATGGAGAAAAAGGTAGAGAGAAAGAGGGAAGCCAAAAAGGAAAGAGAAATAGAGGAAGAAATGAAAAGAACAGAGAGAGAGAGAGAGAGAGAGAGAGAGAGAGAGAGAGAGAGAGAGAGAGAGAGAGAGAGAGGCCCAGCCCTTTATCACACACTGCAGGGTGAGACGTGAACACACCACACATTCACCTTTACTACAGAGCCTCCTGAGGCCTGAAGCACGTTCGTCATCTCACCTCATGTTCACAGTATTTTTTTTTTTTTAATCTTCTAAAGACAAAAGAGTTTGTCTTCGTCCATGGACGAGAGCATGGCATCAAAAATCCAACTCCAGCACCTCGGGCTTTAGTTTTATTAAAAATGAAAGTTTTTAACGTGGTCTGGTCCGTTAGCGTCGTTCTGCAGACGCTTCTGTTCAAAGCCACAAACTCGTCTGCAACACGACTGACTCTGTCTCTGTGTGGAGGTTTTCAATGGGCCTGGAGTTTCCTCCGAAAAAAGCTTTTTTTACTCATATGTTTTGCTTGTAATTGTCAAAACTCTGATAAATATGATCAGTGAGACAAAGAAAAACACGAGACACAGAATGGAAGAGAAAGAAAGGAGGGAGCCTGAGAGAGAGAGAGAGAGAGAGAGAGAGAGAGAGAGAGAGAGAGAGAGAGAGAGAGAGAGAGAGAATGAAAGACGGGAAGATCTGTGGTGGTTTTCACTGTAATTCTCATTAGGATTCATGAGGGCCCACACACACACACACACACACAGTAAATTAATAGCACTGTGAACAGTAATTTGCAGTGAGACAAAGACGTGTTAAACTCACTCTAATTGCTGACAGCGTCGCTGCAGCAGGAAGCCATTTTGTTCCTCAGACGATGAATCACCACGACATCACACGGCGATAAGATCCCCCACCCCCTCCTCTTCATCACTTCCTGTTTAAAACGACACCTGTCAGTCAAAGTGTGTGGGCGGAGCCTTTCTTAAAGATGGCAGGTGTGTTTATATTTATGTCACCTTCGCCGTTTTGGTTGAGTTTATTGGGTTATTTTATTATTCGATTTTCCACTGACTTTGGTTGACAAAAAGATTTTTAACTCAGCTCTTGTCAGTTTAGTCTTACAGTTTAGTTTAGTTTAGTTTAGTTTAGTTTAGTTGAGCTCAGTTTAATTTGTTTGGTTTCTCTGGGTTTAATTTTGCATCAGTTTAGTTTGATGCAGTTTGAGATGAGTGGAGTCTGTTGATTTCAGTTCAGTGTCATTTACTAAGGTTTAGTCTGAGTTTGCTTTAATTCACTTCAGCACAGTTTGAGTTTAAGTTGAGTTCAGTTAGGTTCAGTTTAAGTGAAGTTCTATTTGTTTTTCAAACATCTCAGCCAAGTCTTTTCATTGTTTGGTTTAGTTAGAATTAGTTCAGTTGAATTCAGTGAAGTTTAGATTTTATTGTTCAGGAACAGCAGTTTAGTGTACTTTGAGTTGACTTTAGTGTAGATCAGTTTGACTTTAGTTTGATTGGTTTAATTTGTATTAACTTTAGTTAAGTTTAAGTTTACTTGGATTTAGATGAGTTTGAGTTAACTTTAGTTTAGTGCAGTTTGATTTGATTTTAGCTGTTTAAGCATTTAATTTTGTTTTGATCAGATTAGATTAGTCTAACACAACATGAGTTTTCAACATAAGTCGATGTTTGGACGCATCTAAACGGACAGTTAGTTTTGACCTGTCTGAGGTTAAACCGGCTCAGTCGGGATGAGGAGCTTCAGTTCTCAGGTTCTCTGGAGGTCAAACCTTTGTTGGCTGCATCCTTCAGATGATCCATCCAACTCGTCTTCTCCTTTAATGTGAAGTGTGAGGTCAGCTGACCAACAGGAAGTGAGGATGTCACCACAGCATCCGAGGGTTAATCCTCCTTTTGACCCTGAAGACAAAATACAGCAGCCCCCACCCCCAGGGCCATGAAAAGCCCTGCAGTGTGTGTGTGTGTGTGTGTCTGTTTGTGTGTGTTTGACCCCTCTTCAGCGGTACTTGAGTTCGGGGTCGAGTGGCTGACAGACTCAAGAGTCTCTCAGAGTCTCTGATCTTAGCTTCGTGATCTTTTCACGCCTCACTGCTCCAGGACCGTTTACACACAACTGTCAGCACAGAACATTTTTATAAACGTCTTCCCCAAAGTGACTCAAAGTTGGAAGATTATTATTATTATCTAAAATATCACTGTTTGCTGTAGAAATCAGATTTCCCAGAAAAAACAACAAAATCCGATCCAGACCAAAAGCACACAAAAGAAAATGTGATGTCCATATACTTTTGGCCATGTGACATATTGCTTTTTTCCCCCTCATTATTTCTTGTAAATTAATGAAGTAATTCCACTCTCACACACCATTGTACAAATATCTGTACATGAAAGTACAGTGTGTTATCCTTGGTCTTACTTCTGTTTGGGGATAATCATGCTGAGTTTTGGAACTACAGTTCCCATAATTCTAGAGATGTAAACAGGAAGTAAAATGTTGTCAGAGGCAGTTCGTTAGGTGTGGGCTACAGCTTGAACCCCATTTTTATTTTTAGCTTATTTTGTGCACATTTTGACAAATTGGCCCCAGTAAAAGTTGCTGAATTATCAATCAGCCGCTCCTGTTTGCAGTGTACATGTGGATGAACAGACAGCTGCTGCTCTATTACTGTGAGACTGAGGGAAACTTAAAAACAAGAGGATTCTCTGGCAAGTTCTGCAGTTGTAAGGGACAAACTTATGGATGTCTTTCTCGGGCAACTCTGAAAATGTGTGTCATGTCTGTCTGTCTGTATATCAAAGTATACAGTAGTGTTTTTCTTTTTTAATAATTCATAGAATTAAATCCTGATTGGTGTAAAACACCGCTGTCTGTGCAGGATCGGATTCAGCAGATCTCAGGTCAGGCCGACGCACAGTGAGACCACCAGCAGAGGATGGTGTAGGATGTCCTGTGTGTCAGCTGGTCTGTCTGCTGCTCCGCTCAGTGATGGGAGAAGGATTTCAGTTCTTTATGTACCAAGACAACAAAGTGAAAATACTCCATTACGTTCAAACTCCACCTGAGGTAAAAAGGTGTTGTCAGCTTTGTGCCATTACAGTGCCACAGTAACAGCACCTCGTCTCTTGTGACTGATCTCTGATCAGATCATTGATCCTGAGTCATCGATACTTCAGCGGCATTTTCCTGTTTCAGAATGTGACTGTGTAAAGAAGCCGTGGGCTGGATTTGGCCTCTGGCTGAGTGAAGATGTTTGTGTGTTTGTGTGATTGTGTGATTGTGTGTTTGTGTGATTGTGTGATTGTGTGTTTGTGTGATTGTGTGTTTGTGTGGTTGTGTGATTGTGTGTTTGTGTGGTTGTGTGATTGTGTGGTTGTGTGATTGTGTGGTTGTGTGATTGTGTGATAGTGTGATTGTGTGTTTGTGTGTTTGTGTGGTTGTGTGTTTGTGTGATTGTGTGTTTGTGTGATTGTGTGTTTGTGTGTTTGTGTGATTGTGTGATTGTGTGTTTGTGTGGTTGTGTGATTGTGTGGTTGTGTGATATTGTGATTGTGTGATTGTGTGTTTGTGTGATTGTGTATTTGTGTGATTGTGTGTTTGTGTATTTGTGTGATTGTGTATTTGTGTGATTGTGTGATTGTGTGTTTGTGTATTTGTGTGTTTGTGTATTTGTGTGTTTGTGTATTTGTGTGATTGTGTGATTGTGTGTTTGTGTGATTGTGTGTTTGTGTGTTTGTGTGTTTGTGTATTTGTGTGATTGTGTGGTTGTGTGATTGTGTGGTTGTGTGGTTGTGTGATGGATGTGGAGCAGGTCTGGATGACATCACTTTAATGCGGTGGAGGATCTGGTTTAACTCTGTGGTCGTTTCTGAGGCTGCAGTTTGGATTTCATGGCATTATGAGGTGTTTCTGTTTCTCCATCCAACCCTGAATGTAAAACTCTTTCTGCGTCTCCATCCTGTCTCCTCTGATTGGATCAGCCGGATCGAGTGTCACAGCCAAGGAGCCAATTAGCCGCTGACACTGACCTCCCTCCCTCCTCCCCCCTTCCTTCCCCTCTCTCCCCCCCAGACTCAACCGGCGTCTTCGCCCCGGTGCACGGCACAGCTGTCGGTGTATTAGCCTTCCGCCGCCGCCGCTAACCGCGCAGCCGGCTAACCGCGCAGCCGGCTAACCCTGCTAACCCCCCAGCATTAAAAATGAATGTGGAGGAGCTTTTAAAGTGGATGGGTGAGGGGCAGGGGGAGGGGGGTGAAGCTTGTGCTTATGGAGGGGAAGAGGCTGCTGTTTTCCAGGGAAAATATTGTTATTGATCCCATCCCGTCATTTTAGATGTAAACTGATCCGGCCTCAGATTTTTCTCAAAGTGTCTCGTTGTAACGTCCATCACTGCAGAATCCGATACCTCGTTAACAATTCTGGACCTAATGCAGCAGAGTGGGGGAGGGGGTGGGGGAGGGGGGCGTAGGGGTGAGGGTGAAGGGGGGAGTGGGGAAGGCTCATGTCCCAGGAGAGCTTCCGTATCATCAGGCTGTTGTCGCGGCGACGAGGACGATGGAGTCGAGTTATGAAAATGAAGTGGGTGTAATTGATTGGGTTGGTAAAGTTTTTATTCCTGCTTATTGATTCGCAGGCAGCGAACAATATTGATACCAGCAGAGGAACAACTCGATATGAAGTGAAACATAAACACAGCGGCAGCGAGGGGAGGGAGGGAGGGAGGGAGGAAGAGGAAGACAAGGAAGAAAGATGAGGAAAAGAAAGATAAAGTGAATAAAACAGGTGATCCGCACAAATAAGGAGAAAACAGTGATGAGAGAAAGAAGGAAAGATGCTGAAAGTGAGGAATAAAAACAAACTGGATAAGCAGCAAAGCAGAAATAGATCAATCAGAGACAGAATGAAACTTATAGATGTGAGAAAAAGCAAAGAGAAGGATGGAAGAAGAAAAATGAAATTGAAGATAGAAAAAAGAAAGAAAGAAAATTTAAATTTTTTTTTTTTTAAAGAATGAAATGTAAAGTTTAGTCCCAAGAAAACTTTGTTTCCTGAAGAGCTTAAACACATGACGACAGGTTCATGCTAAATCCACGTCACAGTCAGAGGGTTGTGGATTCAAATTGGGTCTCTCTGTGTGGACTTTACGGTCCGAAGACATGCAGGTGGTCCAAGATCTAAACCATCTGAGACAGTTCGTCCACTGCAGTGGACAGATTCCATTTCTGTCACTAACCTGTGTCTGGACATGTTCTCTGGACAAAGACACCTGATGGTTGGGCCCTTACATTTACACCTGATCTTAATAAATAAGCCTTATCTTGACTCTGGCTGCTCTGGGATCAGATCTCAGTGTGTGACATAGGGAGGCCGGTGGACACGGTGTGTCTCGAGTCATAATTCTTCAAAAAAAAACAAGACTGATAAAGTTAAAATGCAGATGTAAAAACAGTTACATTCACCACCACTGAAGCAGAAAACTGTAAATCAGTCATCAGGACTGATTTATGGTCAATCTGTCAGAATACAAAATGCTAATGAAGAGTATCAGATGTTTAATTTATAGAATTAATCAGAGACAGGTGTAAATATTGTTTCTTTCCTCAGTATCTCATGCGACTGTCCAGTAAATGGAGATGGTGTGGTGTGTGCTTGTATATTCATGATGCACGTACATGATATTTTCTGTGTCACCCAACATGAACAGCCTTAATTCAGGATATAAAACAGTTTAAAGACTTTTACAAACATAATGTTTTAATGTGTGTGTCCAGCAAATTGTCCATGTTAATGATGTCTTACACCATTACACACACAGACACACACACACACACGTGGACTCATACTGCGTTAACACACGAACACACACACACAGACACAGAGTGCAGGGCAGCGCGGTGTGTTAACCACATTAAAGGAGCTGTATAATGTGCAGCAGCAGCCTCCAGGAAACCCAAGCTGCTCTAAAAGTCACATTATAAATTTTTGATCAAATTGAGGATATTTTCCAAACGGCTGAAACCCGACGCCATATTTTCAGCCTCTGGTTTCCTTTTTCTTTTCTTGAAGGAGCCGCGGCGGCGTTAATGCGGCCTCTCTCCGGTTTCTGTTTGTCGCTTCCCAGTGTTCGTGTCTAAAAAGTGGTGATGAGATTTGCATCGAGCGGAGAGGCACTAAAACCATCAAACCCACCGCCGTTTGGTCGGGCAGGATGGCAGGATGAGAGAGGGGAATGTAACCAAAGCTTCCAGATCTGTAATCGCCTTACACACACACACTCTGTGATGGATAAATAGACTGCACACACACTCAGAGAGATGGACACATTAACTCGCACCTCTGTCTCTCAAGTTACATCTCGCTTTACATCCTCGCTTTTCCTTTTCACGCCCTCCTCTTCCTCTCTTCTTCTCCTTCTCTCTGTCTTCATCAGGAAGTTTCTTTCACGCCTCTCAGATCATTAAAATGTTTGTTTTGCTTCCACATTTAGCTTCATCATCTGCCTCTCAGTGACTCACAGTGAGGTCAGCAGGAAAACAGACTCCACTTACTCACAGATCAACATTACAACCAACAAACTGTAAGGAGGTGAAAGGTCAGAGGTCGAGTCACAAGCTGTTTCAGGCTCAGACTCCTTCGATCCTGACTGAGGACGTCACAAAGGGTCGATCCGGCCCCTTCTGGATCATAAACCCAGAGAAATGTGGGGCTCCAGTGCTGGTTCCAGCCTGGTCCAGATCTGATGGTGTGCCCTCTCTTCCTCTCAGAGAGTAAATAACAAATAATAACAATGATAAAAATATTGCTTCCAGTAATGATCAGAGTTGGGGTGACGTCAGCTCCTCTCGTCCTCTTAAACCCTTCAAAAGCATCAACTGATCCCAGCGATTTTCTAATTAACTGTCTGATCTGTGTGTCACACAGGTGCAGCAGGCCGAGTCGCAGTGTGGGGGTCGTCTGTCCCGTGTCTGAAAGGTGCGTCTCTCTTTTCATTGCATTGTGTTTGCAAACGACAGGATGAGACCTGTTCACACTGACACTGGATTTACTGAGGTGGCACTGTTTGAAATGTTGGGTCTGAGCTCTCTGTCAGAGGATGAAGTTTAAATTTAAGGTTTATATTTAACAAAAAACAGAGTTAGAATCAAAAATGAAGGAATTAGGCCAAAATCAACAAACACTGATGAAGAGCGGACGGATGTTTGTGGTCTGTGTTCATTAAAGCTGATCAGTGTCTGCACGGTAACAGCTTAACGCAAAGTGTGTTTTTCGTGAAAGAAAATAAGTGTTGGATAGATTTCTAATCAGTCATGTGACAGCAGGTCATGTGGCAGCAGGTCATGTGGCAGCAGGTCAGTGCATGAAACTCTGTTTCAGAAAAGCTTCCTTTTGTGTGTGAGTTTATTCAGGCTCAGTCTGTTTTCTCCTGCTCTCTCAGAGACTTTAAACGCACCACGACAAATAAGCAGGACACACACTTGCTTTCTTTCTTCACACACACACACACACACACACCTTGAACCTCACTCTATCACAGCTCTCACCATCTCACACACAACCCACTCTCTACAAACTCTCTCACAGCTGCAGCTTGTCGCCACGACAACCTGACATCGGTAACATGATAATAATCAATCAATTAATCAATGGACATATTTATCCAAGAACACACACACACACACACACACACACACACACACACACACACACACTCCCCTCTGTTTCTCTCTCAGTGTGTTTACAGTCCTGGTTAGTGATGGCTGCTTCAGGATCTTCTTGTCATCACCACCATCAATCAGCAGATATTACCCCCATCTGACCACACACACACACACACACACAGACACACTCATAAGGTGTGTGTGTGTATGTGTGTGTGTGTGCGTGTGCGTGTGTGTGTGTGTGTGTGTGGAGGTCAGAGTGTGTGTTAAATATTTCCCCCGCAGCCTGATGTGGATGGACGACGGATCCTTTGCTGCCGACAGAGCTTCATGTTTTAGAAATGTGTTGTGTTAATAAGAAATGAGTGTTTACTGCAGAACCTAAGTGTCTGCGTCTTCCACGAAAACACACACACACACACACAAGCATCTCGTATCTCTGCTGGTACATTTGCCGCCCGTGCTCTGGCATGTTCCTTTTTGTCCACGTTGTTTGCAATTATTCGTGTGCTACATTCAGGGGATGTGGGATTATTGAGCACTTAAGAACAGCCCAACATTTTCAGAACTCTTGTTGGTCTTCTTCCTCAGAGTCAGGTGAAAAGATGGATGTCAGTTTAATTTGTTCCACCAACATCCACATGTTGTTATTTCGCCATTACTTAGCTCAAGAATTCAACTCTACATTCAGTAAACTGATTTGGTTTAAATTTAGCAGACAGATGTTCGCTTCAGCTCACATCGGGCCTAAACATGGTTTTATTATTCTGATTTCAAAATAACCCAAATCTCTCACCTTTTATTTGACTCTGAATGCAGCAGATAATGTTCTGTCCACTGTAGCCTGATCAGTTTGTATTTGTAGAGACGCACACACACACACACACACACACACACACACACACACACACACACACACACACACACACACACACACACGTTGGTGAGGCAGTAATGTGGTTGCAGTCTGGTTAGGATTGATTTCCTGCCTGAGCGCTTTAATAAATGTCTTCCCGAGTCATTAAAGGAGGAGAAGGCATCAGCTGCATCGATCTGCAGCAGTTCATCACACAATATTCACTATTTAGTCCAAACTGATGGTCGAGAGTCTATTACAGAGAGTGGATCACGTACAGGCGAGAGAGTGGGACGGTCATCAGTCAGGTTCAGGCTTTCGCTGTATTTTCCTGTTTGTTTGTTTGTTGCCTGTCAGTAAGTGTTGATTTACATCCAAACCTCAGTCGTTAAATGCTTCATATAAAATCCCACATTGTGACGGCAGTGAAGAACAGAAGCTTATTGGCTACATTTTGTCCAATCAGCACGGTCAGAGCATCTCACACTCAGACACCAGACCCTCAGAGTAAGGTCATCTGCCCTGTTGGTCTTTCAGGAAACAAACAGAAACTGTGCTAAAGGTTCGTTCAGGGAAAGATCATGGTCCGAGTTAAAGTAAGTGCTTCATGAAGGTTAGAGGGCGTTTGTTGCCATGGTTACAATAATAAACACCTCCCTAAATATGTCAGTCTGAACTTTGGGGAGCTGTGTCTAAAACGATGCCCAAGAAATCTGGAATATTTTTTAATTGAACTGAATATTTGATGGACTAATGAAAAACAAAGAGTCTTTAAATATTTCACTCAATAGAAACATCATATAGCTTCTGTTAAGAGCTGGAACAACATGATACACAATAAAATACTGTCGTGATTCGTGGAGAAACATGTTGTTTTCTAATTTTAAATCCACTTAAGGGAAATTTTAAACCAATAGAAAAGGTTCCACAAAGCTGAGTTAGTGTTTAAAGACAGAAACAAAGGATTTCTGGACAAATCGATTCATAAATCAGCTGATAAATGAAGTGAAACTGGAGTCTGTCAACATCCCACAGACAAATAAAGGTTGGAAAAAAAAACATTAAGTTGAGTTGAAATGTGCCATCTGGGAGCTCAGAGGTTTCACCTCAGTCTACCAGCAGCTGAAGGAATGTGTGTGTGTGTGCGCGCTTTCAGAGGGTGTGTTGACAGCTTCAGTCTTCATCAGGAGGATGTGTGTGTGTGTGTGTGTGTGTGTGTGTGTGTGTGTGTGTGTGTGTGTGTGTGTGTGTGAAGTGTAAGTGTGAGAGCAAGTTGTTCAGTGATCCTTAAAAATCTCCCTCATGTAAATTGATAGTACACCTTCTATACTGTGCATTTGCAGTGTGTGTGTGTGTGTGTGTGTGTGTGTGTGTGTATATGTGTATATGTGTGTGTGGCCTGTGTAAGTTAAGAAGCACTCTGTGACCTTTGACCTCTACCACCAGCTTCAGTCTAACCAGATGCTTTGAAAACCTTCTTTTTCTTCGTGTATGTTTCCAGGAGGAAGACGAACTCACATCTTTACTCATGTGAAAGTGAATGAATCAGAGGCTGTAAAACCTGAAGAACTCACTGTATAGGAACAGTTTTACCTTTGTTAAAGCATGATGAAACCTTTTAGCGGCGACAGCACACACTGCAGTTCAGGTCTGGGAAGCATGCAGTCAGTCTGATCAAAACCAGGGGCGGTTCTAGGAGCTGTCAGGCTCTGGGGGCTAAACCCAGACCACCTGGGTCTGAGGTCAGGGTGTGTGAGGGTTTTTTTGGGTGGTCCCTGCTCTACTGCGTCACTTTAATGTAATTTCAAACACTGTGTTTTATTTGAAATCTAATTTTTAAAGGTCATGTTAAGACAGTTGCGGTGGACAAACTGACTTGAGATCTGCAGGGCAGCTGAAAATTCATTCCTGCTTTACCTTTTTCTTCTGTTTCCGGTTTTATTCAGCTGCTGCGATGCTGTTAGCTGCCTGATGACAAAGGATGAGGAAACACTGATCTGAGGAGTCGGAGTCTGCCCTCAACAGGAACAAGGTTTGCTTCTTCTTTGTTTGTTTGTTTGTTTGTATGTTTGCTTCCTTTTGCTGCGAGGTGATCTTCACACACACAAACACACACTCAGTCATCCGGCGTCTCTGCCCTGCATCGCTGTTGTTCCTGTAATTGTCTCCTAGCAACAGGTTGGTGCCCTCTGTTATTATGTTTACTGGAAATGTTTGTTGTAAACAAGGATGAAGGAGGAAGCGAGGGAGGGAAGACAGAGGGGAGGGAGAGAGGGAAGGAGGGATGGAGGGCTGTCGAGGAGGGAAGGAATGGAGGAAGGAGGGAGGAAATGAGGAGAGTGTGCAAGTGTGAAGAGGTGAGCGTGCGGTGAAGTGACCCGCCGCTAAAATCTATCATTATCCAAAACAAAGCACTCCGCGACCGGCTGGCCATGCCCCCGCCTGACTCTCAGGACTCATTCTCCCATAATTCCTCTGACCCCCGGCCAAGGCTAAGTAGCATTTGCCAACCAGTTTGTGATAATTACCGCTTTGAAATGCCAGCACACCACGGGGCGAGCTCTGCGCCATGCTAGGGCAGCATGCTAGCATATGCTAATGGCTAAACAACATGATAAGTCCTTCGGGGTGAAGCAGAGGGTGCTGTTCATAATTACTGGTTAGCTGTTAACTGTTAGCTTGTGGTGGTAGCTTACTGTATGACTGGAGAGGTGGTTACACTTAGCCATTAGCTTACAGAGGTTCATGTGGAAAGGCCTTTAGAGTCAGTAATTAGCGACTAGCGGTTAGCATTTTCCCTATAAAAGGCTGCAGACAGTCGGTTTGTGAAGATTTTAGCTAAAAGGAGAAAGTAAATCAGTCGGCGTGGAGACAGTCTGGTCAAAGTCTCTCTGGAGCAACTTTATCCATTTATTTATTCATTTTTATTCACTTTGTTCAACTGAAAGAAGCAGTGCTCCTCACTCACATGTCAGTTAGAGATCACATGATATAGGAGACTGAAATCATATGATCACAAGCGCCACATTGATCCATTCATTCATTCAGCTTTTGTCCATAGAGGCTGGCACTCAGCTCTGACTGCAGACGCTCAGATACTCAAAGACAGAACACACCTGTCTACCTGTTTATTTCATGTGAGTGGAGGAAAACATTTAAAGGACTTTTTTCTTCAATGCTGTGGAAAAAACTGAGCAACACTACTTGTTTAACTAAGTGGAACCCAGAAGTTTAAAAATAAGTCGCAACAAAATTTTTAAAAAGCAAAAAACATCTTGCAGTGACTAAATACGATCACACAAAATAGAAAATAAGCCAGAGCATTTAAAACTCTTCATATAGTTAATGTAAAAGGTTAAAAACCTTTATTAAATCATAAAAATCTTCATTCATCAGGGTTTTAGGTTTTTATAGTTCTTCTCACACCACCTGCTGTAGACCTGACACATGACAGCACGGTGCAGAGGAATTCTGATTTGACACTTGGAAACGTAAATGATTGTCCATCTGTCCAGTTGTTTGTCCATGACATGGGAACTTGAAAACTACAGGCAGTAGGTGGAGTTTGCGTAGCTATTGTGGAATTGTAGATGTAAATCTAAAAACTGACTGTGTGATTTGGAAAATTGTTGGCAGCAGTGTTTAGGAAATGAGACGTGATTTGTAGTAAATTGTCTGAAATGTGAAAAAACAGCAGAATGGTGGTTTACACACAGCGTCTGGTAACAGGTGAGAGCGAACAGAAACCCATCACTATCAGCTGTGCAGGTGTTTGTGTCTTCACTCAAACTGTGGTTACCCTGGCAACAACAGGAGCCTCGACTTGCTGTGCATACAAGTGCCACAATGCATCCTGGGTAGCCATTAGTCTCAGCTTGCCTCCCATCAGACTGCAGTGAGTGAGTGAGGACGACTCTCTGATATCACTGAAGACAGGGAACTATAAGCAGCTTTCGCTCTGAATAAAAGATGTTTTCTTTCCATGAAGCGCCGCGTGTCCGGAAACTGACATGATCAAACGTGGCTCTTTGCATGTTGATACCATGAGTAGCTGTCTTTATAAGAAATGTGTAATTATTGATCTCATGTCAATCATGGATCCTAAATAAAGCCACTGTTCTAGATTCATGAGTCACTTTCACACCTCAGAGACACGAGTCCGTCCATCAGAGACAGGGGAGCTCTGAGTGAGACGCTCGCAGTGCTTAACGTTTCCAGTGATCGTATAAAGACTCAGAATCCAGACCTCCACCATCACAGCGGGTTTGAAGACACCCAGACTTGGTCCTTCTGTGTCTCTTTGTAGTGGTTTTGCCTCTAGGTCTATTTTTAGTCTCTCTGTGGTCATTTTGCAAGTCTCTGTGGTACGTTTGTGTGGTACGTTTGTGTGTCTTTGTGCGTGTGTTTGTGGTCCCTCTGAGTCTCTGGGCTGTTGGTTTGCACCTCTGACTGCTAACTGAAGCCTGACCCACATTCTCCTGTCACATTATACACATTTAACACTGAAACTTAAAATAACCTTCAGAACAAGTGAAGATACAAGATTTTCACAGGTGTCATCACTGAGCTGATTAGTTCATGTGTTTTTCATGGACGTCATTGTGTGGTACGTTTGTCGTACTAACGTTTACAACGTTTGAAATCTTTTCTGGGCGGTTGTGTTCAACAGCAGCTAGCTGAACATCCCCTCACACCAAGGTCGCACCCGCCTGATTCACCGTGGTGTTTACAGGCTTCTCGATGGCTGATGTGATGTGATGTGTCACCTGGGCGGGTCTGACATCCTGCAGCATCACAACATCACGACACTTCCTTCATCCTATGGCCTCTGTGTGTCTGCGCTCAGACCTGCCCAGGTGACGCTTCACCACCGCCTCATGATTCACGTCATGCCAAAGACACACACACACACACTCCCTCCCCTGTGTGTGTTTATGTATGTGTGCATGAGTCACTGTGTGTGTCCTCTCCATATTTATTTGATACTGGTCCATATTTGTTCATGTGCAGGCTTTTATTGTGTGTGTGTGTGTGTGTGTGTAAATCTTTTTATGTCTCTCAACATTTGTGTGTGTATGTGTGTGATTGTGTGAGTCATTGGAGTTGGTGTGTGTGTTTTTATGTTTATCTGTGTGTGTGTGTGTGTGTGTGTGTGTGTGTGTGTGTGTGTGTGTGTGTGTGTGTGTGTGTGTGTGTGTGTGTGTGTGTGTGTGTGTGTGCGTGCGTGTGCGTGTGCGTGTGTGTGTGAAGTGTGAATTGAACAGAGCTGTGACCAGATGGGCTCTGTAGATCAGGTTACCTGTTTATAGAGCAGCATCTGTCCACCCTGTCAATCAAACAGAAATGGGGGGGTGGGGGGGGTCAGAGTGAGAGAGAAAGGTGGAGGAGGAGAGAGAGAGAAAGGGGTGAGAGACAATGATAGAGTGAGAGGGAGAAGAGGAAGAGCTGCACACTGTCGTCAAATCACAGATTTTAACTTTTAAAATCTGTTGATCTTCGTTTACCTTAACGAGCTCTGATCAGTCGTTCACAGGCCGTTAGCAGAAATGGAAAATGGAAAATCTTTACATGTATGAAACGAAACACTTCACTTGAGATGTCGTGATTTCACATGTGAACCAGCGTTTCCTGTTTTGAAATGTATCTTAGAAATTACATATGATGAAAGTTTTACACACAAGTTCAAACCTCAGCATGTGAAACGGAGGATTTTTCCGAAGAGCTGAACAATTTCTTCGTTTCCTGACAATTTATTTTCATGTGGGAGAAGACATGAACATGATTTCACTCTTACATGTTTCACAACATGCGAAAAAGCCCATGCAACACGTCTGTGGTCATTCAGAGCCGGAGTCCGGTGCCGCCCACGTGCATCCTCTGTGTGGCGCTCCGGTGGACCTGCTTCTGCTGATGGTAGATCAGGTGCTGGACACGTGTTCAGTGTTTGCGTGGTCGAACTTTCTTTAATGAAGTTGTGTAAAACTCCACTTCGAAAAAACGTCTGTCGGAGTTGGACTAGGTTTGAATTTCTGAGCAGCTGCTGGAACCAGCTCCTGATCCAGTGGGAAAGTTGTTAGCACTAGTACCAGCTCGGTGATCCCCGTCAGTCATGTGACCTGGTCTGAGATCTGATCTGGGATCTGAATGCCTTCAGAGTGTTGTTCCACCGTCATCATCTGTGTAATTTCCACAGTGGTTGAAGAAATGGCGGATGTGAGGAGTCTGATGCTGTCGCAGTAAAATCTGCATTTTGTGAATGAGATTTTGAATGAAAGGGCGAATGTGTCTGGATGTAGGCAGAGAAAGAAAAGAAAGGAGGATAAAGAGATGTTATTTCCCTTTGGTTAAAAGTCTTTTTCTTCTGTGAGCTGAAAGTTTAGAGCAGCTTGTATTTTCCTTTTTCTTTATGTACTCCCTCCTTCCTTCCTTCCTTCCTTCCTTCCTTCCTTCCCTCCTTCCTTCCTTCCCTCTTTTCTAACTTTCTTTTGTTTCATCTACTCCTCCTTTTTCTTCTTTTTTCCTCTGACTGATCCTATCCCATGCTCACCATCATTATCTCTCCTCATCCTGTCATTCCTCTTTCTCTGTTCCACTTTTGCCACCTTTTCTTAAAGTCATCCTTCCACTTATTCCAATTTGCTCTTCTTGTGCTCCTTCTCTTCCTTTTCCTCTTTTTCCCCTCTTTCCTTCATTACATCCTGTTCCCTCCTCCGTCTCTCTCTACTCTTCCTTTTTCTTCTCCTCATCAGCTCTGTCTTCTTCCTCCTTTTTTCTTCCTCCTTGTTATCTGTTCTTGCTCCTTATGCTCCTCCTTCCTCCTGACCTTTTTTACTTTTCTTCTTCCTCCTTGTTCCTCCTCTTCCTCCTCCTCTCTGTTGTTCTTTGTTTGCAGAAACTCATTCTCCTCCAACAAAAATCAATGCAAATATTTTCATCTTCTCTCTTTCTCTTTACATGTCTCTCTCTCTTCTTCTCTCCCTTTTCCTCTCATGTATATTTTCTCCAAATAAAGGTGTATTCCCACTAAGAAATCAATGCAAATGCTGCCATCAATTTCCATTCTCTTTTCTGTTTTTTCTCCCTGTCGAGCATGTGTGTCTTTTTTGCTCAGAAATCAATACAAATATTTTCCTTTTTGTCTTCTCTCTCCCTCTCTCTCTCTTCTCCTTCTTCCCCTCTCTCTCTCTGCCTCGCACGCCCTCCATTTCTTGTCTTCTCTTTGTCTCTTTCCTCCAAATGTGTATTTTTCTCTGAGATCAATGCAAATATTTTTCCCATTTTCTGTCTTTTTCTGTCTCCTGCTTCTCTCTCTTTCTCTCTCTCTCTCTCTCTCTCTCTCACTTTCTCTCACTTCCATTCTCTCTCTCTCTCTCTCCCAGCCTCTCTCGCCCAGCAGCCGTCATTATATGGCTGATTGCTGCGTTTAGCCTGGTAATTGAAATAATGAGAGAAGATTACCTCGCCGCTTTTAGTCACCTCGTCCAATCCACCAATCAGCTGTCAGCAGGTCGAGATAGAGAAGTGTGTGTGTGTGTGTGTGTTTGTGTGTGTACAGTATGTATATGCGTAGATATAGATGTTTGTTGCCTATAGAAGCATGTTTGTGTGTGTGTTGCATCTGCTGTCGACAGCAGGGAATCAGGAAAATCAATGACGCTGTGTTCCCTCAACATGACAGCCACAAACAACAAACCAGCTCTGTGTGTGTGTGTGTGTGTGTGTGTTGCTCTTTTCCATCTGAACAACATTTCTGTTGTTGTCGTTTGATTTTTTTCATGTTTATCTGCGGTGCTTTTGCAGAGACGTTAACGCTGGACTTGTCAACAAAGATGTCACATTTAGTTCGAACATCTTCCTCTGCAACTCGAGGTCGACGTACCAGCTTGTTCTGAGCTTTTCACCACATCTCCCAGTCATTACAAAAAAAACTATCACAGCATCAACTGGCCAAGGGGTCATTGGCCAGGGCCAACAATGTCGACACCGCTGCGGTGGAGGAGCTGAACACATTTTCTCCGATTTCAAACCAAATTTAGTGCAAATTTTAAGCAAATTTCTGGAAAAAGATGGGAAGGAAAATTTTGAGTGAAATCTCTTTTCCCTTCTCTCCTGCTGTGTGAATATGAGCTGACTGGCTGATGGCTAACCAGCAGGTGGAGCTGATTCTTACCTGCTGCCGTTAAACCAGTGCACAAGAAGAAGAGTTGATTCAAAGAGCTACAGTCAAAGCTCAGACGATGGAAGCACACGGAGAACACGATGGGAATTGTGGTTTCCTGTCCTCACAGGAAGTGACGAGTGATTTTTAAGTCACATGATAGAAACATCATACTCGAGTCAGTTTCACTTTGACATGACTTTTTTTTTTTTATATTTCAATAGTTTGACTTGTTTTTAAAAGTCTGACGATTCCACTCAGGTTGTTTTATGCACAAAGTGAAAAAGTACAGAACAACAACAGGTTCACAGGTCACCTGCTCCAGCCAATGAAGGTTTGCCTGTGTGTGTGTGAGTGTGTGTGTGTTTGTGTGTGTTTGTGTGTGTTTGTGTGTGTGTGTGTGTGTTATTCAGTTATTCAGATCTAAGTCTTAGTCCAACATTTTAAATGTTGAGTAAAATGTGTGTTTTCACTTTCGCAGTTAGATGTTCGGACTGATTACGTAGCACATACCGAGCAGCCTGAACGGTCTGCTGACAGCATGCCGCTCACAACGCCAACAAGTGGATTTAATGGAATAAGATTAATTGAGGTGAAACTGATTTCATGGAGCAGATGCTTGTGGACTTTCTGATTTTCTTCTCTCCAAAGTCTCAGTCTGTTGTTGGAGCAGGAACACTAAAGAAAAGATGGAGGTCTGTTAAAACTGGACCGAATTTAGTTTAAATTTTAAGTGTTTTAGAATTTCTCCTTTCTCTCAGCAGCATTCCCCAGTGTTTCCTCTCCTAACGTTTCTCTGTCATGTTCACTGCTTTGTGTAGTTTAATGCCACTTTGGATTGATTACATTTTACTGAGAGAGGTGTCTCCTCTTTACATTTACATACATCTATGACAGTGTCCACACAAAAATGATTTAAAAAAAAAACATTACAGCATCATTAACGGTGACTTTATGGCCGAGATTTGTCAAGTCTGTTTAATGAGGTGGACTCAGAGAATTTTTAGTCTGATAAAACAGCTTCATCACGAAGCCAAGCCACATACAGTAAGTACACAATGCTCCACATATCAGCCGACCTCAGTGCAAAATAACACAACGGCAACACAAACTGCAGCTGCACTTCCTCCTCCTCCTCCTCCTCCTTCTCCTCCTCCTCCTTCAGTCTGCTTTTCCTCCTCAGAAAGTAGATTTTCTCTGCAGTGTTTTCTGTGACTTTGTCCTGTTTTGAAGCGTGACCTCCTTTTCAGATGTAACAAACATGCACATACGTTCTCTGTGAGGTCACCTGGTCCTCATAAGGATATAAAAGTGACAACATAAGCACACGTTCCCTAACTACTCCTCAGTAACTTTGAGATTGTTCCTCTCCTCCTGCTGAGCGTCTCCTCGTCCTCCTCTGGCTGACCACCTGAGGCCCGGAGGCTTCGTCTTTGTTCTGCCGTGGCGCGGCCGGCTCCCTCTCCCCCGTCCTCCATCCTCTCCCCCGCCAGGATAAGCTTTTAGCCGCATCCTAGCCGTGCAGGCTAACCGCCTCGCAGCAGCTCTCACCAGCTCCTCGCTGTTCCAGCCAAATGCCGCCACACAACACCATATAATTAAGAGCTCTGAATGCAAGCAGGCAAATGCAAAGCAATTTGGGACGAGGCGAGAGGCTGAGAGAAACAGGGGAGGGAGAGGGGGGAGCAGGACGGCGGTAAGCCAACGGTGGTTTCAATCTAATTGGGCCATATCAATTTATTTCACATTTCTGAAATGTCACGCCTTGATGTGAAGCTAACCGAATTTGCATATGCGCCGCAGCATGTTTTTGCCTCGGCAGCAAAGTGAGGACGAAATAAACAGAGACAGAAATAAATAGAGAAGAGTCGCAGAGGAAAATATCAGGGCCTTTTCCCTCCGGCTGAGCGCTGCCGCCCGGCGAGGGTGTGGCAACGCTGCCGACAACAGCAACACTCCTGATGTTCCCACATGAGGTTTCTGATGGAGCTTTTAAACACAGGCGGTGGTGGAGCTGACATTTCTGCTGCAGAGAGGAAACTCTCAACTCGACAACAACAACCAGCAACACAACAAGTAACAGCAACAGCAACAACAACCAGCAACAGCAGCAGAAATGAGACAGACACAGAAAGTGTCAGACTCAAATGTTTATGGTTTGACTGAGCTGAGTGAATGAACAGTTCTCTGTAACAAAGAGAGAAATTCAGTCTTCCAACCGTTTTTCTGACCATATTGAAATATTTCTGAGCAGCACCTGAACCATGCTCCTCCGTCACCTGCTGAGATCAGTCTGAGAGCCAGCCCGGCTGCTCTGATCTCCCAGGGCCCCTGAACTACTCACTGTCTGCTCTGCACTGTTTGAATGATGCTTATGTGGCACTAACGGCCTTGTTATAGGAAATTCTATTGATTTAGACCCTTTATATTTTAAAGCGTGTGGATCTGCACAGGTCTGTTTTGGACTGAGTGTCCCTCGAAATCATGCCCCTTAGATTAATAAAAACCCTCTCAGTTGTCAGGTCTTTAGTCTTCACCGGTGACAGGAAACTGTCTTTTAATGTTGTCATTTCCAACTCTTTCGTACAGTGGTTGGTTGGTTGGTTGGTTGGTTAGTTATCAGTTGGTTTAGATCCCATCAAGTTTTGTTACGTTCACAACAGTTTAGGTCTGTAACTGTGAGCATTTGAGTGGATGAGTGTTTCTGTCTCTCTCCACCTCTTTTCCTTCCTGATTGTCTCTCTGAATCGAAAACATTTTCATTTTTTGCTTCATTCATCTCATTTTTTTGTTTCCTGTTCTTGTCTTTTTCTCCACATCAATCTCCCTCTAACGGTTTTCTCTGTCACTCTGTCTCTTTCTCTCCTCACCTTCTTTCCTTTCTCTCGTTTTTGTTTCTCTTGACCTGCCTCTGACGTTTTTCTTTTTTCACCTTTAACCCCACCTCTGTTATGTTTGAATCTCTCTCTCCCTCCCTCCCTCCCTCCCTCTCTCTCTGTTGATGGTTTTTCAATCAAACCAATTAGAAGTTCTTATTCCTCAAGAGCTTAAAGTTCATCTCTCTTTGTCTCTTTCTCCCTCTTTTCCGCCCAATTGCTCTCTCTCTCTCCCCACACACACACACACACACACACACACACACACTCTAACACACACATAAATGTTTTGCTATGCTATTTGAAGTCATTACCAGAGGAGTGTTTAGCAAACAGCAGCTAAGCACAGTTTGACATTTGACTCTGACAGACCTCGCTCTTCTGTCTGTCTTCCAGGAATGTGTGTGTGTGTGTGTGTGTGTGTGTGTGTGTGTGTGTGTGTGTGTGTGTGTGTGTGTGTGTGTGAAAAAGTGAGTAATAAAGTGAAACAGTGTGTATGTACAGGCACGATGTGTGTGGTGGAGAAAAGGCGATAGAAAGTGACAAAGTTGTGTGTTTGCACTTATTTCTGTGTGTGTGTGCGTGCGTGTGTGTCTTTCGGCAAAGTTTGGGTTGGATCATGTATCTACCACTCAGGGCAAAACTTGGCTCAAAGAGACAAAAGAAACAGAGGTCAATAACAGCGCTCTCTCTCTCTCTCTCTCTCTCTCTCTCTCTCTCTCTCTCTCTCTCTCTCTTTACATTCCTGTGTGTGTGTGTGTGTGTGTGTGTGTGTGTGTGTGTGTGTGTGTGTGTGTGTGTGTGTGTGTGTGTGTGTGTGTGTGTGTGTGTTTGTGAGAATCAAAGGACTGGAAGCTGCTGATTGACAGCTCTGCTCACACAGGTTAACACAGCAGCTGAATCTCAGTCAGTTTCCATCAGTAAACAAAGCACAGCAGCAGAGAAACCGTGGGTCTGGATCATCTGCAGCTCTCGGGCCACAGGCTGAGGGACACACTAACAGGATTTGATGGTATCTGGTGGAAGTAAAACAATAAGACAAACGCTGCACAGTAAATAAAATCTCCAAATCATCGGCCTGTTTTCCTGCAGAGTTTACACACATTATTTATGTAAACAAACATTTAACAGGGGCAGAAAACATTAAAAACTCCGATGTGGTTTTTGTTCCAGGTTCAGTCTGTGTATTAACACACCTGTCAGTCATTCCAAACACAGAAACCACACAAGTTGGAGTTGCAGAACAATCACTTGACATGCTTTTGTTCATTATTTTTTGACATTTATCAAACAAAGACATGAAACATAATGTCATGCTCTCCATGAAGCAATCATGATAATAATACGGTCATACAAAAGAAAATAGAGCCAAACCCACCACTCAGCCACAGAAAAGTAGTTCAGCTCCATACACCTGCTCACCAAGCTTCTCATCTACATATCACATGACCTTTTGATTATAACTGTTATTTATATGATCAAGTGAAGTGTGTGTTCTCGCTGTGTGTTTTAAAGGCTCTTAAAATTTCCACTGGGGGAACTCTTAATATCTCACAATACCACTGATTAAGTCCACAGAGTATGGCCAAAAGTATGTGGACAGCTGATTTGCCATAGTGTAACATTAATGTGCTGCTCCAACAGCCTCCACTCTTCTGTTTCAGTCCTTCCACCAGATGCTTGAAGTGCTGCAGAGATTTGTGTGTGACTGTGACATAACATGTCCTCCGAAATCAAACTGACAACAGAAACCTGCTTTGCGTTGTTAGTAAAACATCTTAACTCTGCCTGTGTTCATGATGGATTCATAAAGATTTCCATCCGGCTCAGAATAAACATGTGACAGTACAGTTACTTTATTTACAAATTCAACTTCACAAAATACAAGAAGCTAAACTTTACATAAACTAACGTTAAATGTTAGCATTGAGTTGGAGCCACCTGTATGGAGGTACAGTTACATCTGCCCAGTAACACCTGAGTGTTTCTCTGACAGCAGATGTTTTACACGTTTACACGTTTGACACTAACTTTTCCATTTCAGCCAAGGCAAAAAAAAAAATTATCATGATGTCTCCTTTTTTTGTTTCTGTCTTTTCCACTCTGTTTTTTTAATGTCCACACTGAAAATGCTCATAAAAACAGATGGATGGTAATACACTTAACGGTTCTTTTATTTTGATGGTACTAACATGTTGAAACAGACAAAAGACAAATACAGGGTAGCGTTAAGAACATGTCCACATACTTTTGACCATATAGTGTATCTGTATGTAAGGGGTTAAAGCAGCTCCTGACTGATGTCGGCCTCATGCAGCAGCTCTGGAGGTTCATGTGTTTGTTTGTGTCTTTGTGTGTTGTTGTCCCCATATGAATATCTCTATTAGTTCACCCCCCCCACCGCTTTGAAGTGGAGGTGGAAAGCTGAGCCTAGCATTAGCCGTCTCGCTCGCCCCGGGGCCCGACACTAATATGTGAACACTGCTGAAATGAACAATACAGCCTTTACATTCATTACACAGAGCCATCAGTCACTGTTTAAACTGTGTGTGTGTGTGTGTGTGTGTGTGTGTGTGTGTGTGTGTGTGTGTGTGTGTGTGTGTGTGTGTGTGTGTGTGTGTGTGTGTGTGAGAGAGAGAGGAAGGGAGGGCTGACATAGAGATCACACGCAAATGCATTCACACACCACATGATACCTGTGGATACATACACACATTTGTATTCATTGTTCCTGACATTCATATACAAGGAAGACACACACAGACACACACACACACAGAAACAGTTCACTTCCTCTTAAAGCATCTAAATCGTCCACGTGTCCCCGTCACGCTGGTCCTGCTGCTCCATGCTAACATGTTAGCGCGGTCGTTAGATTTGTGCTAACTTTCTTCTCATACGCTGTATTATCCATGCTAATGGTTTAGCACATTCCATGTTTAGTTCTAGCATGATCCAGGCTAACACATTAGCATGCACAGTTTTAAGTGATACGGCCAGGGCCTGAGACAAAACTACGAACACTGACGTGACGTTTTCCATGTCTTTATTGTTTTGCATCTTCTTGTTTTGTCTGTTTTCAGTCACTTTGTAGTTGTTTGTGTCTCTTCGTGGTTTTTCTTGATGGACTCTCAAACAAGGAAACAGTAACAGTAAAGACTGTTAGACTGTGGTAGAGGACGTCAGGTGCTGACAGTCGTGACAGTATGTTTGTTCTAAACTTTCCACCAGTGCTCAGTGCTAACACGTAACGTGTTTGAGACCATACGTTTCTTTGATCAGACCTGTTCAGATAAAAACTGTGTGATAATCATTTTGGTTGCAGCTAAAAGCTGCTTTAAAACTTTCTTTTTTAAACTCACCTGCACAAATTATGTTACACGCACATTTGAAGCTGACACTTGTGCACACCTGCAAGCTTGTGCTCATCATTGCAAATTCCATCTCTTGAATGCACACACACTCACACACACACACACACACACACACACACCTGCTGGGATGGATCAGGTTCAGGTCTTCAGAAAGTCGACATGTCGGCTCATTTCTTCTCCTCCCTCAAATTTACCCTCCATCTCCTTTGTTGTCTAACTTTCCTCCCCTGTGAGGAGACTTCAGCCCACACAAACATGACAGCCAACACACACACACACACACACACACGCACACACACTCTTTCTATTTCTTTCCAGCCAGTGTAAGATGTCACCCAAGTCGCTGTAATTACGCCCAGGGTGCTAATAGCGTTTCTCTCACCTCTCTGGGAGCCAGCCAACGTTCACAGAAAGGAGTGCGCGTGTGTGTGCGCGTGTGCGTGTGTGTGTGTGTGTGCATGTGTGTGTGTGTGTGCATGTGTGTGTGTGTGTGCGTGTGCGTGTGCGATGGGAGGTGAAGCAGGTAGATAATGGGTTCAGTGTTGTCTTGTTCGGCTTTGAGCTTCGTCTTTTGTCGCTCACCAGCCGGTTTAACTTTTTTTTATTAGTGAGAGACCTCGGAGGGAAAGCAGATGGGTGTGTGCAGCAGAGGGTAGGTGTGGTGTGTACGTCTCTGTACAGCGGGCGACAGGAAGGTGGTCTCACATGTTTGAACCCACTGCACACAGGTTAATTTCTTCCACCTCCTCAGAAAACATGTTTCACCTGCTTCATTCACCCTGGTGTGACGCCATGTCACTGGACAGAGCCTGACACAGACTGAACATTCATACATACTTACTACACAAGGAAACCTGTTTGAACTTTAAAGAAAGTTGTATTTATAAGTTCATGAGTTCGTAAAGTATCAGTCGTCCATTACCTCTGACGTAAAACATCATCTGCAAACATCTGACCAAATCCAAACCCAGATGACTCAGGAACTCAGCTGCATGTAGACTTTACCCAGAGGTCCTGCTCATCAGACGCATAAAGGACACGAACACTGTAGTTTTTACACTTTCTTTTCTTCTACAGATTAAATAAACAGGTTCTAACATGTGAATCAATGAGC
>NC_054410.1:847500-855000 GCF_017976425.1 Toxotes jaculatrix | reverse complement strand
AGTCCTGATTTGTCCAGTTTCATTTCCGTCTGTGGACTTGTGGTTTTGTCTCAGTCTAGTTTGGCCCGGTTCGATTGCAAGTCAGCCACGACCGGGCCCGGCTCAGCTCGGTCTGTCTCCTCAGGTGTCTGCGAGGTCATGTTGGTGTCAAATCAGCCAGGTGCTCAGGATTAGTGTCGCTAAACTCTCTGTACCTTGAAGCGCAGCCGGCGCTTATCACCAAAACAGACGAACGAAAACAGACGATTAAAGCTGCAGCCAGGAGTCACACAGGCAGACAGACAGGAAGACAGGCAGAAAGACAGACAGATGGGACGGAGACAGAGACATACACAGTGTTACTGGTCTTCAAAGACCTTTAGTCATGTGAACCAGGACCTTCGAAGTCTGAAACTACATCTCGCACACTGCGTCAGAGCGAAGCTTTAAAGCCTCAGAGTTTAAGTTTGTCAGGCCACAGTCTCACACAGACTCACTGCTGTGTGCAAACACACACAGCTTACAAAAACACACAAGCTCTGAAAGACATACACAAAACAAAGACATAGGCCAGTACGGATTAACACACACACACACACACACACACACACACACACACACACACACACTCGCTCAGGTGTTTCTGTTTGAAGTAAAAACTCAGTCAGCAGAAAATCTGTCTCTGCTCTTTCGTGTTGTTCAACAGTGTGTCTCTGTTGTGTTTCTGTCTTCAAGAGTGTTTGTGTGTTTATTCAGGAGGCATATTGTAGTGTGTGTGTGCGTATGTGTGTGTGTGTGTGTGTGAGTGTGAGTGTGTGTGCGTGTGTGTGTGTTGAAGGATGACGTGTGTGTGTGCCTTTGTGTATGTTCGTGTGCGTTTCTACTGGATGTGATTTATTCACATTAATTAATTTATTTTTATTCATTTATTCCATTTACACACATAACTTTTACCTGTCACACAGCACATACACTGATACACTGAAGAACTGTTGCTTCCAGCGACACATTTGTGCGTTCGGTACGGTCAGAGTGTGTGTGAGTGTGTGTGTGGAGTCTGGTGTTGGACCTGCTGCAGGGATCTGATCCCATCAGTCAGGTCCAGCACTGATGCTGGAGACGAGTTCCAGTCTGTCCCAGAGGTGTTGGATGGGTCTGACGTCAGGACGCACCCAGATTATTTTAAATTAAAAACTGTAGGATAGAAAACGCTGAAACTTTCCTGGATCTAAGCAGAAAATTTGATCCACTGTTTATTTAACAAACCAACCAACTTTCATCACAACGTGTGATGTAGTTTCTCAGATCCTTCAATTTGAAAATATAAATATTCAAACGAAATAAATCTGTTTTTTTTTGTTTTTTTTTTTAAACAAATGACTCACAAACACAAAACATCATTAACCCCCGGATCTGATATTTGTATTTTTAAAAAAAACATCACATCTAAACAAGATTGTGACTGTGGCTTAATTAATGAAATGTCCGACCTCAGACACGCTGGAGTCAGGAGGTTTTCACAGCTTCAGTCTGTTTACACTCGAACGTTTAATCTCAACATGGCTGATAAACCATTAATGTGTGTTTGCTCATGAACTAATAACAAAGACAGAGTCTGTTAAACGCTTCGGAAACTGTTCTATAAAATCAGTCATTTCATAAATAATTTCTTGCACTAAATAAACATTTTTCATTTTGTCATTTGTTCCTTCAGATGATTGAATTTGTTTTCTTTAATTCAAACTTGGTGCTTTGTCAGCTGGACTCAGCATTTCACTGGGACCTGTCTAAACTGACTGGAGACTGACTTCAGCTTAACACTTTGTGCCTTTAAAGTATTTATTTAAATTTACCCTGTCCCTTCTGTATTACAGCTGTGGGGTTCTGAAGGAGACAATGAGGTAGAAAAGGAAAGGAGGAGACGAAGAAGTTAGGGATGAGGAGGAAGGGAAGGAGAGGATGAGACGAGGTGCTTCTCTTGTGGAATTAAAACCGTGTGAATGAAGTTTTCATCATCACGTGGCAGGAATGATGAAGTGTCCACATACTTTTGGCCTACAGACGTTTTCCTCATTAAACCTGCTGCTGCGTCAGGTGTGACACCATCTCACCACCGCTTTCTCCTCATCGTCTTTACACACACACACACACACACACACACTCTCACACACACACAAAGCACACACAGGAGGCTGAAACAGGTAGTAGAAAGACATTCACATGGAGAAAGAAAGGAGGAGGGGGGACTTTTAGCCGGGAGGTCAAAGGTCAGGGGCCCTTAAACCAACACTTTGGCCCTCTAAAGCTCACAGCAATTACCTCTCAGACACACACACTCACACACACACACACACACACACACAGACACACACACACACACAGAGTTAGAGGTAGAATAGGCTCGATTCACCAGCAGCACCAATTAATGGTGGTGGAAATGGCTGAAAGAGAGGAAAAAAAAGAGAGGCCATGGACACAATCACGGTCACTTACTGAGGGGCCCCGGACCCCTCGCTCACTTTCTCACCCAAAAAGAGACAGAGAGAGAAAGGACGGAGGAGGAGGAGAAATTAGGAGTGCAAATGAACTTTCTTTTTCCTGCTCTCTCTCTCTGTGTCGGACTGAGTCGGTGTCTTTTCAGACGGATAACGAGGCCGTCTTTACGTGGCAGATCAGCCGCACAATGCCACACATCCACACCATATGACACGCTCGTCTCACCTTCGCCACGCTAACCGTCAGTAATTGGCTGCTTTGCATAGACGGCATTCAGAAGGCTGGTTGTTTTAACGTGACAGGAGCTCTGCTGCTGCTGCTGCTTACTTTTTGCTGCACTGATTTTATTCTGTAACGTTATTTCGCTGCTGAATCCTTGAGAGTGAAAGGAGGAAGGAGCTGCTGTGAGCGCGGAGCTGCCGATGGAGCTCGGTCAGTTTGTCTCCAGGTCGTTGTCTTCAGTCCAACAGTTTTCCTACATGTTCAGCATCAAGCGTCACGGCCACAGCTCTTCACCCAAAGATGATCGGAAGTGACAGCACAGTTTTATACAGAAACACACACACACACACACACACACTAAGGATTCAGAGGCAGCGACTGGTCAAAGCCATCTGCTGTGACCAGCTGTCAGTCAAACACATCAGAGGACACAGTGGACATTTGTCCTGCGGTGGTCCCATCACTGACTGAAGGTTTACAAAGAGGAAGAGAAGGAGGAGGTAGAAGGAGGTAGTGAAGGAAAGGATGAGAGAAGGAAACAAGGAGGCAAGGAAGGAAAGGGTAGTTAACATCTTCCCCCATGCATTGATTTACACAGACATACATCCATGTATATGCATGGTTTTACACACACTCACACACTTGACGTAAATGTGTGTGTTTCAATATTAAAATGTGGGTAAATATCAAAGGGAAACGTTCAGGTCCCATCACACACACACACACACACACACGCTGACAGACACACACACACACACACACACACGCTCACAGACACCCTCGGGGGCAGGGCGACACAGTGTGTGTGTCAGCAGTGTTAATGTATTCATGTGACTTCTGTCTGTGTGTAAGTTCAGACTTACACTCTGTCAGTCTGAAGCCGCCTTTATTCTGAAGCTTTGTCAGGTTTAGTAACAGATACAAGAAAACACAAAGCTTTTAATTTAGCAGATCGTCAGCTTCCTGTTTCGCCGATGGTGTCCTTGGTGCTCGATTGTTCTGGATCTGCTGCTTGTGCAGCGACTTCGTGCTGACACTTATCCACAGTGACGAGCGATAATCATGTGACGGCACCGTTAGCGCTGAGGTACCCAGTGATTATGAGATCTTTATCTCATAATAGTGATGAGAGGAAAATGTGATTAACAGTCGTCTCAGGAACACGACGACACTTCCTGATTTAATTTGCTTTCATGTTCTGCTCCGTTGGAGACATGAGGCTCTTCCCATCAGAGATCAGTAACTTACTTCATCCTCTCCGTCCCCTGTGGGATCTGATGCCACAGCGAGCGAGCTCCATCTTTTCCCGTCCCTCACACGATAGACACGGAGGGTTTACTGAGCGGGTCCACTCATGCACAGGGCCCCATTTATGAAGAAATGGGGCCCTGTGCACAGACAGGTAAAAGGCCCCCCACCCATCCTGTGTTGGACCCACAGTCTGGAATCTTTGTGGTGGTTTTGTGTCTTTTTGTTGTCGCTTGGCATCGGTTTGCTGTTGCTTTGTGTGTCTGTAGTTGTAAATGTTAGTCATCAGTTGATAAGTGATTTCGGTCCAGATGTCCCGCAGCTCTTTTTCAGAAGTGGTCCCCCAGCCTGTAGGAGAGGTCTCACTGAAGACATGCAAAGACAAAGTGTGTGCTGGAGGAGGATTTTACACACACACACACACTCTGATAGATTGGTCTTAATATTTACTGAAGAACTTTAATCACCAGATCTAAATGAGGCACAGTTGTCTGTCTGTTGGTAATCGCTCTTCTTCTTCTCTGGTATTGTCGGTGGTGTAAAGTTTGGAGCAGAGAGCGGTCGACCTCCGGCTGATCCCTGCCTGCTCCGAGTGTTTGGAGTCAAACTTCAGCTCCGTCTGATCTATCGGCCGCTGTGTTTAGGGCCAAACCTTCAGCGACTCACTCAGCACACACACAATGGATCACACACCAGGGGTACAGGGTGTGTGTGTGTGTGTGTGTGTGTGTGTGTTGACCATATTCCTCTTCTCTGTCAGCAGCCAATTGGTCAGCTCATTAGAGGATCATACATCAGAGTGGGCCTGTCCCTCCTCTCTCTGTGTTTTTCTCTCAGTTCACTGTGGATCCTCCAAAGTCCACATCTGTAGACGGACTGGGGGACTGGGGGGACAGCACGGGACCCCGACCCGTTTCTGACTGAACCCTCAGCTGTGGTGCAGCAGAGTCAGATCTGTGCAGATGATAACAGACGTGTTCATCATGTCTCAGCTGACCGGTGTTGATTTGTTTTGGTGTTTTAGTTTGAGTCAGACTTTAGTCCTTTTCCTGTTGTTGACACTTCCCCCGGTTACAGGTGTGACCCCTGTGTCCATGTGACAACAGCAGAGTGACAGTTCCTCTGCCTGTTGTGTCCAGTGGAGAGCAGCTGGTCAGTCAGAAGCCGATTCACTGACCTGTTCACCTGTCAGCATCAGGTAACTCAACAAGATGCTAAACCACAGATATGATTGGCTGCTGGAGGAAACACTTCCTGATCAGGAGCTGGAGGCGGTGCAGTTTGTTCATTCGTTGTCTTTCACACACGTCTTTCACTTGTTGTTTTCAGACGTGAGGTTTTATTTTGTTTTAGTCTCAGCGAATGAAACTTCACCGTTTTCTCTGACGGATTTTAACAGCGTGAGGTCAGAGTGTCCTCAGAGGGACGAGCCTTCACGGTCCTCGTCCTCTGAATTGCTGGGACACAGCTGCTGTTTCCATGTAAACGTTGTGCAAATTTGAACCCGGTCTCGGAGAAGTTGTGTAAAATGTAAATGGCTGTTTCTGCAGACTCGTGTGATGTGAATGTTGTGAAGTGAAGAGATGACTGGATGAGAGGTTCAGCAACTCGTCAGTCTCTGCGGCACTTAGTTCACATGAGTGATGAATTCGTTCGTCCACTTTTTATTTAACGGCTGTTATTTCTGTTTTTTCGATGGAGCCTGAAACAGTCAGACGTCAGAGCTGGAAATAAGACGGAGGGAGCAGGTCGGCAGCAGCGTTCAGTCACGCTCCGTCTCAGATTTGCTGCTGACCGTGTGCCACAGCTCACCGTGATCACATGTTAGTGTGTGCACACACAAAGCTGTATTAACAAACACACGCACATTTATTCACAAACAGCACACAGACATGACAGAGGAAGTTTAACACACTCACTCACACTCACACACACACACACACACACACACACACACACACACCACCAGATCTAGATGTGTGTCATGCAGCTGGTTCATGCCTGTGTGTGTGTGTGTGTGTGTGTGTGTGTGTGTGTGTGTGTGTGTGTGTGTGTGTGTGTGTGTGTGTGTGTGTGTGTGTGTGTGTGTGTGTGTGTGACAGACCTCTCTTTATCATCAACAACCAATCATAGCCATTCAAATAAACTGTCATCACACACACACACACACACCCAGTGTGCATACTCTGAGTGTGTGTGTTAGGTCTCCTCCAGAGCTGAACTTCATGAGTCTGAAGTTCCTCTGGACGGAGAGAGGAGATGATGATGATGATGGTGATGATGATGGTGATGATGATGATGATGGTGATGATGATGGTGATGATGATGATGATGGTGATGATGATGATGATGATGATGATGATGATGATGATGATGATGGTGACGATGATGATGGTGATGATGATGGTTATGATGATGGTGATGATGATGATAATGGTGATGATGATGATGATGATGATGATGATGATGATGATGGTGACGATGATGATGGTGATGATGATGGTGATGATGGTGATGATGATGAAGGTGATGATGATGGTGATGATGATGATGATGGTGATGATGATGATGATGGTGATGATGATGATGATGGTGATGATGATGGTGATGATGGTGGTGTCTGTGGCTCTGATCCTTGTTCTTTTTAACCTCCATCGTGAGTCTGATGATGTTGTAGGAGTGTGTTGCTCAGTCAGAGCAGCAGCTTTTCAACGACCATCAGTGTAACAAGAACAAAACAAGGCTCATTAAATCTCAACAAAGAATCACGACTCTGCAGAACTGACTCAGAACCTTCGTTTTCTGTCACGGTACAAACACACACACACACACACACACACACACACACACACACACACACATATATATCTCCTCCAAAACATACCCACTTAACTCACCCTGACAGTCCCCCCTCCTGTCCCCGCTGCTGTTGCTATTGTCCTAATACTCACAAGCCAATTTCAGCAAACCCAGTTAACAGCCCACAGAACTGAGCCGAGCTGATAGACTGACAGCTCTCTGACAAAAGGCACACAGGAGAAATTCCCCCGCCGCTAATATCTGCTGTCAGCCCGGACGCATCTAAAACGCCGCTAATGCGTCGCCCCTCTGCTGCCGTGCCCCCCCACCACCCCTACCTCGCTCCCTCGCTCCAGCCGACAGAGAGAAAGAGAGAGTGATGTGAATACTCTGAGCATAACAATGCTAAAAAAGAAAAAAAATCTGCTCTCTAATGGCGCCGGCAAATAGCGAAACATATTTAGTCTGACAAAAGGGGCTTCTGTGTGACAGGATGTTCAATCTTCCCAGGTGTCAGTGCCTTCACACAGGAGGGGGAATGGGTGCCAGACAGAGACACATCCAAACCCCAGAAGTGCATCCTAAGTAGGCATCGTGTTGGAGAGAGCCGAGCGATAGTGATAGCAGCATGATGATGATGATGGCGATGATGATAGCGCTGCTATTTGGTCTTGATGGGACGCCGTTTTTGCCGCCACGCAAACAGTTTGTGTCGCTGAGAGCAAAGCTTGGAAAACAAAAGTGGTGTTTTATTGT